>NC_057804.1:517347129-517459489 GCF_018294505.1 Triticum aestivum
TGCTATTCCTTGACTCTTTGTTTTTCTTTCAGGGCTAAACCTAAACCGAGCAAGAAGGCCCGCTTGGACAAAGCGACTGAAGAAGATGTCGCCCCAGAACAGGATAAAGCGCCAGATCTTGAAGCTTTTGCTCATGAAGATATTCCCAATGATCCTCCTTTGCAAGACGATGCTATTCCTGAGGAAAGGCCTATCAATACCTCAGTCTCTGCTGACCCGCCTGCCAGCTCCGTCCGGATTGAAAAATCCCGCAGTCCTGCTGATAAACCGACCGCACCAACGCAAACCGGGGAGTCTAAGGATGATGTTTTTGTAATTACCGGCGTAGTTCGCTTTGAACCAGGGAATCCTGTTGCTTTAACCAAGCATACAGTGAAAGATGATTCTTCTGCCAAGAACAAGGGCAAATGGGATGTAGAACTGGAAACATATGCTGCTTTGAGTGCCCAAGACCTGCATTCTGGTTACTTGAACCGGCTATATACTAGCCGCGACTGTGAAGCTGGCCTGGTGAAGATGATGAGAGACAAATTTGAGGTAACTACCTTGTGTTTCTTCTTTACTTCCTGCCACTGTATTAATCCTCCTAGCCCCCAAGGGCCGGTTTGTAACCTTCTTCAAACCGGGGCTTGAGCATAATCCTCAGTACTTTGAAATCCGTCAATATAGCCCCCAAGTGCCGGTTCAACTTAACATAGTTAAATCGGGACTCCAAAAATGATTGTAACATCAGAACATAATTGAGCAAATAGCCATTAGCCCCCAAGTGCCAAGTTGAATACCTATATTGAGCTTGGGACTTTGCAATAGATGAAAATTGAAGGTGCATTAGCCCCCAAGTATCAAGCGTATAACTTGTTATGTGGTTGATACTTCAAATTCTTGTACCGTTTTGTTTAAAGCCAAGTACTGTCTGTATGCAGGCTGAAGTAAGGGTCAAAGAGGACCGGATTACTGATCTGCAGGAAACCTTGAAAACCCAACAGGCTGAAACAGACAAGGCAAGGGAAGAATTAACCAGCGCCTTGAGCATCACTGAACAGCTGAAGGAGGGCTTCAAGAAAGAGCGGGCTGATTGGGCCACTGAGAAAGCCGCTTTAACAAAAAGAGCGGAAAATGCTGAGGCTGCCCTTAAACCGGTGGTAGATGAGCTGGCCGCCGTAAAGCGGCAAATACACTCCATGACCGCTGCTATCTTTGGTAAGCTCCTTTTAGTTTCTGTGACAACTCTGGCTTGCTTATAATAAATCTGGTTTGAGATCATCCCTGTATTGTTGCAGGTACACGCATTGGGCACTTAGGGTCAGATGTGCGGAAGAAGCTGAAGGCTGCCTACACCTTAGTTGAACAACTGTATACCGGAGCACAACGGATCATCACCACAGCCTCTCATAACAATCCGGCACCCTCTCTAATTCAGGACACTCTTAATAGGTTGTCAATGCTTCCTGCTCGGATTGAAGAGCTGAAAAAATCTGCTGCTCGAACCGGAGCCATTAACGCCTTAATCCGGGCAAAGGCATGGGTGCCGGATTTTGATCCTGTAGAGGCAGCTCAAGGCTATCCCAGCCTGAAGGAAGATGGCTCCGAGTTCAACGAAGATGATTTGAGGGCAATAAACCGTGCAGTGCGCCCTCTAGCCTGTCAATTAGCTGAAGAGGGAGACTTGACGCATTATCAAGCTCAATACAGCGATCAGAACAAGCGAGTGCCTGCCCCAACTCTTGAAGCGGAGAATCTGATTCCTCCAATCCGTAAGCATACTTATGCTCCTGATATTGAACCGTCTTCTGTGATCCATGAAGAGGCTGTCTTTCAAGCTTTAATGGGAATCGACTGGACCACTGTTGATTTCCAGCCAATGGATAGAGACGAGGAAGCTGAAGCGGCGCAGGACGATGAGCAGGCTTAAACCGGAAGCCGGTTTAAATAGCTGCCTTACGATGACCTGCCAAAATAACAATGATCTTATTTGGGCACCGTGTTGCTTTGTAATAGGATAGTTAACACTTCTGCCTTGAATATGCCTTCGCGCATAAGTACTGATGCTTTTGCTTGAAAAACCTTAATTTATATTTCCTGCAATCAGAAAAACTTGAACTTTGGTGGCGGTGATACCGCCAGCCGGTTTATGATCTTGATATATATATATATATATATATATATATATATATATCAGCAATGTATTCAAACACATAACAAAATAGGCAATACAAAGTATCTTCCATATCTGGGCATGAAGCCGGCTTAGCCAAGGCTTGAAGCGGAGGTTTTATAAACCATTACCGTCAAAGGGGGAGAAAACAGCTCCCATATAAACCGTGCTGGGTCATTACGACCCCCCCTGTTATTCCACGATGTTAACAGGAAAGGTAAACCGGGCATACTTCTCCGGATTAAAAGGGAATCAAATCCATCGGCTGAACCGGAAAAAGGTGTTGTTGGCATAAAGGAGACACAACAAAAATTAAGAAAAACAAGCCATAAAATAAATATGGAAGCAAAGGCAATGATAAAAACCGTTTTGCAAAAAATATGCTATATTGAGCTGATCAAATGGTGTTACCATGGTCGGACAGGACCAAGCCCCCAATAGGAGTGACAATGATTCAAGTCAGCCAGGTCCCCAAATGAAACCGTGGCATATATGCCAATCAAAAGGCGTGGCAATGGTTCGGGTTCGACCAAGCCCCCAGGTGATTTTGTGGCCTTAGGCCAATCAAGAGGCGTGACTGGTTCAGACTTGACCATGTCCCCAAGTGATCTGGTGGCTTTCGCCTATCAAAAGGTGTCGCGTTGGTTCGGACGCGACCAATGCCCCGAGTGATATAAAAAAGCAAAATTCAAGGGGTAAACCGGAGGCCGCTTTAAAAACAGAACCACTCCATGTAACCACGCATGATAAGAAAAGACAGAGACCCCGCTTTAGCTGAGGCTCCGGTTTTATTATATCAAAAGATAATATATACACTATCATAATTTGTACATAGATAGAGCCGATGGCTCAAGTGTAGTAAGGCCGAAGATGAGCTATGTTCCACGGCCTGTTGGTCTCCTCCTCTGATGTGCGTGAGTCTTTATGCTCTCGAATATCAATCAGATAGTACGACCCGTTGTGTAGATTCTTGCTGATCACGAAAGGTCCCTCCCAAGGTGGGGATAACTTGTGCATATCTTTCTAGTCTTGGATGAGTCGAAGCACCAAATCTCCTTCTTGAAAAGTTCTGGTTCTAACCCGGCGACTGTGATAGCGACGAAGATCTTGTTGATAAATCGCCGAACGGGCAGCCGCTATATCACGCTCCTCATCCAATAGGTCCAAAGCGTCTTGCCGTGCTGTCTCATTGTCCGCTTCAACATAAGCTGCCACACGAGGCGAATCGTGCCGGATATCACTAGGGAGAACTGCCTCCGCTCCGTAGACCATAAAAAACGGCGTGTATCCTGTGGATCGGTTGGGCGTAGTATTGATACTCCATAGCACAGATGGTAGTTCTTCTACCCAACATCCAAGTGTTCTTTGCAACGGAACCATAAGCCGGGGTTTGATGCCTCGCAAGGTCTCTTGATTAGCCCGTTCTGCCTGCCCATTGGACTGGGGGTGAGCCACTGATGATACGTCAAGTCGGATGTGCTCACGTTCACAGAACTCCTTCATAACGCCCTTGGATAAATTGGTACCATTGTCAGTAATGATACTGTGTGGAAAGCCAAACCGGAAAATCACCTTTTTGATGAACTGCACCGCTGTTGCTGCATCACACTTGCTGACAGGCTCCGCTTCAACCCACTTGGTAAATTTATCAACTGCCACCAAAAGGTGGGTTTTCTTATCCTTTGATCTTTTAAAACGTCCGACCATATCCAGCCCCCAAGTTGCAAACGGCCAAGTGATTGGGATCATCCTCAATTCTTGAGCCAGCACATGAGCACACCTTGAAAATTTCTGACAGCCATCACACCGTTTAACCAAATCCTCCGCATCAGCATGCGCTGTCAACCAGTAGAACCCGTGACGAAACGCCTTTGCCACCAGAGACTTTGAACCGGCGTGGTGTCCACAATCTCCTTCATGGATTTCTCGTAAGATTTCACAGCCTTCTTCAGGAGAAACACAACGTTGAAACGCCCCTGATACACTGCAATGATGCAATTCGCCATTGACAATCGTCATAGACTTGGATCGCCGGACTATCTGCCTGGCTAAAATCTCATCCTCCGGCAACTCTCCCCGGTTCATGTACGCAAGATAAGGAACTGTCCAATCCGGAATGACATGCAGGGCTGCCACCAATTGAGCCTCCGGATCAGGAATAGCCAAATCCGCTTCACCTGGGAGCTTAACTGACGGGTTGTGCAACACATCAAGAAAGACATTAGGCGGGACCGGTTTGCGCTGAGAGCCAAACCGGCTTAAAGCGTCCGCCACTTCATTCTTTCGACGGTCCACGTGATCCACTTGATAACCTTTGAAGTGACCCGCAATATTATCCACTTCACGACGATATGCACCCATGAGCGGGTCCTTAGAATCCCAAGTGCAATACACCTATTGAGCCACGAGGTTCGAGTCACCGAAGCACTTAACCCGGCTTAAGTTCATCTCTTTAGCCATCTGGAGACCATGGAGCAAGGCTTCGTACTCAGCTGCATTATTAGTACAAGGGAACATTAAGCGGAGAACATAACAAAACTTATCACCTAGTGGGGAAGTTAATACGACTCCAGCCCCCGAGCCTTCCAATTGCCTGGATCCATCAAAATGAATAGTCCAATATGTGTGATCCGGCTTCTCCTCTGGTGCTTGCAATTCCGTCCAATCATTGATGAAATCAACAAGCGCTTGAGACTTCACCACCGTCCGAGGCACGTACTTCAATCCGTGTGGCCCAAGCTCTATAGCCCACTTGGCAATCCGGCCAGTCGCCTCCCGGTTCTGTATGATATCGCCCAAGGGGGCTGAACTAACCACTGTGATGGGGTGCCCTTGAAAATACTGCTTCAACTTCCGGCTTGCCATGAAAACTCCATATACCAGCTTCTGCCAATGCGGATACCTTCGCTTGGATTCAATAAGCACCTCGCTGATATAATAAACCGGCCGCTGAACCGGATATTCCTTGCCTGCCTCCTTGCGTTCCACCACAATAGCCACGCTAACTGCCCGAGCATTGGCCGCTACATATAATAATAACGGCTCCTTGTCGACCGGAGCCGCAAGAACGGGTGGATTGGCTAATTGCCGCTTTAAGTCCTCCAATGCTTCATCAGCAGCCGGACTCCAGATGAATTGATCTGTCTTTCTCAGCATCTGGTACAAAGGGATAGCCTTCTCTCCGAGGCGGCTGATAAACCGGCTCAGTGCGGCGATCTGGCCCGCCAAACGCTGAACATCGTTGATACACTTTGGTTTAGCCAGGGAGGTGATAGCCGTAATCTTCTCCGGATTAGCCTCAATTCCTCTGTTGGACACAAGAAAACCCAGTAACTTTCCTGCCGGAACACCAAAGACACACTTGGCCGGGTTAAGCATCATCTTGTAAACTCGCAAGTTGTCAAAGGTTTCCTTCAAATCATCCACCAGCGTCTCCTTCTGCCTTGTTTGACTACAATATCATCCACATAGGCATGCACATTGCGGCCGATCTGTTTATGCAGGCAATTCTATACACACCGTTGATAACTGGCTTGGGCACTCTTGAGCCCGAAGGGCATAGATACATAGCAGAAGGCTCCGAAAGGAGTAATAAACGCTGTCTTCTCCTGGTCCTTAACCGCCATTTTGATCTGTTGATATCCAGAATATGCATCCAAAAAACTCAAACGCTCACAACCCGCCGTGGCATCAATGATCTGGTCAATGCGGGGGAGGGCAAAAGGATCTGCTGGACAAGCCCTGTTACGATCTGTGTAATCCACACACATACGCCAAGTGCCGTTTTTCTTAAGAACCAGCACCGGATTAGCAAGCCACTCTGGATGGAACACCTCAATGATAAAACCAGCTGCTAAGAGCCTGGCCACTTCCTCTCCAATGGCTTTGCGCCTTTCTTCGTTAAACCGGCGGAGAAATTGCTTTACCGGTTTATACTTAGGATCCACATTAAGAGTTGCTCAGCGAGTTCCCTCGGTACACCTGGCATGTCAGAAGGTTTCCATGCAAAAATGTCCCGATTCTCATGGATGAACTCGATGAGCGCGCTTTCCTATTTAGGGTCCAAGTTGGCACTTATAGTGAACTGCTTGGATGAATCGCCGGGTGTCGGTGTCAAAACCGGCGGATCTCGGCTAGGGGGTCCCGAACTGTGCGTCTAGGCGGATGGTAACAGGAGACGAGGGACACGATGTTTTACCCAGGTTCGGGCCCTCTCGATGGAGGTAAAACCCTATGTCCTGCTTGATTAATATTGATGATATGGGTAGTACAAGAGTGGATCTACCACGAGATCAAGGAGGCTAAACCCTAAAGCTAGCCTATGGTATGATTGTTGTAATGTATGTTGTCCTACGGACTAAAGCCCTCCGGTTTATATAGACACCGGAGGAGGCTAGGGTTACACAGAGTCGGTTACAATGGTAGGAGATCTACATATCTGTATTTCCAAGCTTGCCTTCCACGCCAAGGAAAGTCCCATCCGGACACGGGACGGAGTCTTCAATCTTGTATCTTCGTAGTCTTGGAGTCCGGTGGACGATGATAGTCCGGCTGTCCGGACACCCCCTAGTCCAGGACTCCCTCAGTAGCCCCTGAACCAGGCTTCAATGACGATAAGTCCGGCGCGCATAATGTTCGACATTGCAAGGCGGGTTCCTCCCTTGAATAATCCAGAGAAGATCATGAACACCAGGATAGTGTCCGGCTCTGCAAAATAAATTCCACATTCCACCGTAGAGAGAATAAAATGTACACCAGTCCAATCTTCTGACGTATTATGTGGCGTGACATCACACCGCTACCAAGCCTTTGTTTGAATCGTTTTTTACTATACCACCTCAGCACGTTTAGCGAAGCGGTTTCCTTGGCACGTCTTGTCGAAGCAGAGATCGTGTTCCCCTTATTCCGGGATTCTCATCAATACGGACGTGGGTAACCCAACCGCGCCATTGATGGTGGCGCTTGGGAGATAAGTGAGTTTTACCAGGCCGGTGGGGGACGCATAGTCTTCGTCCGCCTATATATATAAGGGATAAGGATTTACCTTCTCACCTACGCCTTCTTCCTCCTTTGCTTATCCATCTCCTGCGCACTCAAGCTCCAACGCCCAAGCTCGCGCATCTTGCCTCGACCTTCTCCGAATATGTCCGGAGCGGGAGGCAAATGGTTGGCCTCCTCCGTTAAGGAGGAGCACATCACCAAGCTGTGCAGTGCCGGATACCTCTCTGGCGATATCGCGCATCGGCTGCCCGACGAGGGGCAGCTCATCCCTACCCCTGGGCCCCATGAGAGGGTCGTCTTCCTTCCCCACTTCCTCCGCGGACTGGGCTTTCCACTCCACCCATTCGTCCGGGGGCTCATGTTTTACTACGGCCTGGATTTCCACGATCTGGCGCCGAACTTCATCCTCAACATCTCGGCGTTTATCGTCGTGTGCGAGGCCTTCCTCTGCATCCGGCCCCACTTCGGCCTATGGCTCAAGACCTTCAACGTCAAGCCGAAGGTTGTGAAGGGCACGCAAGCAAAGTGCGGAGGCGCCATGTTGGGTAAGTTGCCCAACGTCCTTTGGCTCGAAGGGGCCTTCGTGGACTCCGTCAAGGGGTGGCAATCGGGGTGGTTCTACATCACCGAGCCGCGCAAGCCCACATGGGCGGCGGCCCCCGAGTTTAGATCTGGCGTCCCCACGCAGCTCACCTCCTGGAAAGAGAAGGGCTTGTTGTGGGGCAATCCGAAGGAGCTGACGGGACTCCGAGCCTACATCCAGAAGCTGGTGAGCAGTAAGCTCAGGCTCGTCGACGTGGTCCAAGTCATGCTCATCCGCCGGATCCTCCCATGTCAAGAACGGGCATTCAATCTGTGGGAGTTCAATCCGGAACAGCACCAGGCGCTAAGCGGGCTCTTCGATACGACATACGAAGGCGCCTGGAGGGTGCTGTTTAAGGGCGCTGAAGCCCCCGCATCCGCGACAGAAGATCGCGGATTTTGCTCGCAGCATCCGGCTGACGAGGTAAGTGATTCAACCCCTTTACGGGACACTTGTGGTAATCAAATTGATTATAGAAGGGTTTCATTCTTTCTTTTCCTTTGACAGGAATGGATGGAGAAGGCCTAGCAACTCATCAGCCCGGCCCCCATGCCAGAAGACCCAGTGAACGCCCGTTTAGCAGGGCTGCTGGTTCCGGCACCGCATGTGGTGCCGGAGAAGAAGGGCAAGAAGGTGGCCGCGGGGACTCGAAAGAGTTCCCGTAATCAGGCGTCCGACGACGAGGCGGACTCCTCCCCAGAAGACGAGGAGGAGGAAGAGGACTCTCTCCCGGAGGAAGGAGAGAAGAAGAGGAAGGCTTCCCCGATAGGGGAGGCCGAAGGGTCCAAGAGGGGGAGAACTATTCCCCCGGACAGTTTCGCCAACACCATCGTTGGCGAGGAGGAGTGGCCTTCAAGGGCCAGGCGTCCGGCAAGATCGTAAGTATCCGGATCCTTGATATGCAATTTCTTTCGTGTCGCGTAGTGTCCTTCTAATGCCGCATTCTGTCCGTAGTCCGGCCGATGATGATCTCCCCGCTTCATCAAGCGGGTCGTTGGCCCCGTCGGATGTGGATTCACTTCCGAATGCCTCTACCCCCCGCGCCGACAAGGACGCCGAGGTGGGATCCCAGAGAGGGACCCATCAGGAGGAGGCTCCGGAGGCGCCGTCAGGCAGCCTCCCGGACTTTGCGCTGGACTCTACATCGTAACCTGCAGTGGTTCCAGAGTCCGGCAAGCGGCCCCTTCGAAAGAAGGGCAAGACCGTGACACCGGCGGCCTCCGTCCAACCAGAGGCGCCGGATAACTTGTTGGAGGCGCTTAAAGGCACTTCCATCGAAGAAGAACACCGCACTATCATGAGTGCGGTGATTCAGAAGGTTCAGCTTGCCAAGAGCGGGCTGACCGAAGCCTGCAGCAGCCTTCTAACAGGCTTTGAGGTAAGAAGTTAAAATTATGTAATGTAATACCGCATAGACAATAGCCCCTGATGCTCAGTTCGGTGTTCGGAAAGAAAAGCCGGACTGAGGATCTAACAAGATATACGCAGGGTTGCTTAAAATATGTCAATATGGGTTTGCAGGCTGCGCTGCTGACCTCTGCTGCACTGACTGCGGAGGTCAGTGTGCTGAAGCAAGATCTCGAGTGGTCCGAGCAAGAGCTCGGCCATGCCAAGAAGCAGCTCGAGGACAAAGAAGGTGAGTAACACCACTTTGAATAGTTACCTTACAGAAAAGGATTTTGGTTGCAATAAAATTAACAAGGATAATATGGGTATTGCAGGGGCCACGAACGAGGTGGCAGCCCTAAAGGAGGCTATGTCTGCGACCGAACGCAGTGCGGCCGTGGAGCGGGCAGAGCGAGAAAAGCAGGAGGCACGGGTGGTGGAAGTACGGCAAGAGCTCCAGGCTCTCATGGAGAAGCATGAGAGTTTGGAGTGTGACTTCAAGACTCGAGAGTCCGAGCTTGCCTCGGCTCTCGAAAGTGCCAAGTCCGCCAAGGCCGAGGCCCATAAGGCCCTTCAGGAGGTTGAAGATGTAAAGAAGATAGCGGTGGGTAAGGCATCTTTCATGCAAAGCAGGCACGTTAATTTAAACTACCTGACACTTACCCGCATTCAGAGCTCTCCAGGGGCATTTGCAGATCTGCCGCGTAGTGCGTCCGATGCCGCCGCATTCTATCGTGGCGAGGAGGGGAGCTCGACGGAGAAGGTCTTCTGGTCTCAGTACGCTGAGGCCGGCCATCCGGTGCCCCCAAGCGACCAGCTGAAGCAGTTGGTCGAACTCCACAAGGTAGCCGAGGAGGCCATGAAGGGCCTTATAGTCCGGCTGTGGCATGAACAGGCCATGCCTGGGAGCTACTTCGGCCTCGTGCGGCGGCTGGTGGATGCGTGCCCCTGGGTGGAGGTCATCAAGCGCTCCGCCTGTATTGAAGGTGCTCGCCGGGCCCTCGCCCGCACAAAGGTGCATTGGGGCAGGTTGGATGCGGAGAAGCTTCTCACGGACCCACCGCCACCGGGCAAGGAGTATCGCACGCCCGAAATGTATTATAAAACTGTCCTGAAGGGAGCCCGTGATATTGCGGATGAGTGCCCCAGAAATGTAATCTTTGAGTAAACTCGTTATGTATTATCCTGTGCGCTGAAACTTTGTTCATGTGCGCATTAAGCAACGCTTGTTTAATTTAAAATATTACCTTTTGTGCGACCGTTTATAAAATCTGAGAGATGGCAAGTCGTTGGCTTCAGCCCCCAAGCCACGAGTGCTGGGGTGTTCGGGATAAACTTGAGCACTCTTGTTCCCTTTTTTGGGTCCATCTAGGGAGGCGCTCAACACAACGAACAAGGCAACCGGACTTATAATGCTTGAACACTCTCACTTAGCCATAGAATTCTATAATTTTAAATTTCGGCGAAGCCCCTGGTATTCGGAAGGCCGAATCCGGGGCGCTATCCACGCCTTCGTCGGGCATTGTCCGGAACTTCGCTCGAAGCGGCGTGAGTCTTTAAGGACCCAAAAAAACCTCTCGAACAGCGACCAGTCTCTCGCCTTATCATGCCAGTCAGTTTTAGCTTTCTCCACTGAGGCGCTCGCCCAGCTCAACCGGGGCGCAATCGCAGTGGTTCTCCCAGTGCCACCTTAGCCGACAGAACGGAACGTAAGGCACCAAAACGTGGGAGCCGGGCAAACCCAACTATTGACCCAAGACATGATTCGGAGCCAATTCATATAATGCTATAAGTTCGGGGTGCCGCACTTATGAAAGTGTTCAGACTTATCACACCATAGTGTGGGGAACATAAGCCCCTGGTGTATTAGGCCATACCAAAATATACGGATGCAAGATGTCATGTAATGGACATATATATATAAAGAGTAATGCAATTGCAGTCAAAAAGGTGCTGCTTTATTTATTAAAGAAAGTCTGCTATGAGTGCGGACTGATACAAATAGTGCGGTAAGAAAGGGGTTTGGACTAATTAAACATGTCCCCCTCCAGGGGTGAGCTGCGGACTTGGTGTATATAATCGAATTTAATGCTCGTAATTGAGACCACCTGAGTGTTCGTCGCAGCCCTCTTTCTTCCCTGGCTGTTGCATCATGAGTTCGGCAGGTTCACCGCCGGACAGGGCCTCTGGTTAACGAAGTCCTGCGTACACAAAGAAGGAAAATAATGAAAAAAAAGGAGGGGCACACTTGCGAGCCCCTGGTGTGGTCGAGCCGCACTCTGGGTCCATTGTGATCGTGCCCCTTCCCCTGCGCCCATGGTATCTCCAAAGCGTAATGATGTACGCGGAGGGTTGTTCTTGTAATCATGCGCGGGCGGGGGTTGGGGCCGCATTGCTACACGTGCTCTGATCGCGCCAGGTGGTCTTGATTGGTATTGCTTCGGGCGCGTTTTACTGTATCCGGCCGTTTAACGGCCGGACTCGAGAATTGCCTTAAAAGACTGCTCTGTACTTCTGCCGTGAGAGCCGCTGTATGTTCCTCCGTTCGGAGGGAGCGTTCCGTATTCCCGTTGACCGTGATGACTCCACGAGGGCCTGGCATCTTGAGCTTGAGGTATGCATAATGCGGCACCGTGTTGAATTTTGCAAACGCGGTTCGTCCGAGCAGAGCGTGATAGCCGCTGCGAAACGGGACTATGTCGAAGATTAACTCCTTGCTCTGGAAATTGTCCGGGGATCCGAAGACCACTTCCAGTGTGACTGAGCCTCTACAGTTGGCTTCCACACCTGGTATGACACCTTTAAAGGTTGTCTTTGTAGGTTTAATCCTTGAGGGGTCTATGCCCATTTTGCGCACTGTATCCTGATAAAGCAGGTTCAGGCTACTACCGCCGTCCATCAGGACTCTCGTGAGGTTAAATCCATCGACGATTGGGTCTAAAACCAATGCGGCGAATCCGCCATGGCGTATGCTGGTCGGATGGTCCCTTCGATCGAAAGTGATCGGACAAGAGGACCATGGATTGAACCTCGGGCGACTGGCTCCATCGCATAGACGTCCCTTAGTGCGCGCTTCCTCTCCCTCTTGGGTATATGGGTTGCGTAAATCATGTTCACCGTCCGCACTTGTGGGGGGAAACCTTTCTGTCCTCTATTGTTTGGCGGTCGGGTCTCTTCCTCGTCGTCGCTGTTTAGCCCCTTGTCATTGTTTTCGGCAATTAACTTACCTGCCTGCTTGAACACCCAGTAATCTTTGTTAGTGTGATTAGCTGGCTTTTCAGGGGTGCCATGTATCTGGCATAAGCGGTCGAGTATTCGGTCCAAATTGGACGGGCCCGGAGTGGTTCTTTTGAATGGCTTCTTCCGTTGACCGGGTTTAGAGCCTCGGAATCCGGCGTTGACTGCCATATCCTCCTTATCATCGCTGTTAATGCGGAGTTTGTTTTTGTTTCGACGTGACATGCCATTGCTGTCTTAGTATCCGGACTGCCAGAATTTTTACGGAGATTGTTGCTGCGAGCTAGCCAGCTATCCTCTCCCACGCAAAAGCGGGTCATTAATGATGTGAGGGCTGCCATGGATTTCGGCTTTTCCTGCCCCAGGTGCCGGGCTAGCCATTCGTCCCGGATGTTATGTTTGAAGGCTGCAAGGGCCTCTGCATCCGGACAGTCGACGATTTGGTTTTTCTTTGTCAAGAACCGTGTCCATAATTGTCTGGCCGATTCGTCTGGCTGCTGAATAATGTGGCTTAGGTCATCGGCGTCTGGTGGTCGCACGTACGTGCCCTGGAAGTTATCGAGGAATGCGGCTTCCAGGTCTTCCCAACACCCAATTGACTCTGCGGGCAAGCTGTTGAGCCAATGCCGGGCTGGTCCTTTAAGCTTGAGTGGGAGATACTTGATGGCGTGGAGATCGTCGCCGCGGGCCATATGGATGTGGAGAAGATAATCTTCGATCCAAACCGCGGGGTCTGTTGTGCCATCGTAGGATTCGATGTTTACGGGTTTAAACCCTTCAGGGATTTGATGATCCATTACTTCGTCAGTGAAGCATAGCGGGTGTGCGGCGCCTCTGTATTGAGCAATATCACGACGCAGCTCGAGAGAGCGTTGTCTGCTGTGTTCGGCCCGGCCGGAGTTATTGTATCCGGCGTGACGGTATTCGTCATGGGTCGTGGGGCGCCCACGTGATCCGTAGATGGATCTGGATTGCCTTGCGTTGTCCTCCAATATATCTCGCAAGTCCGGCGCGTTCCCTCTTGGCTTCGTACTTTTGGAGCGATGCCGGGGTACGGTCTTGGCTGGGGGCCTGGATGCCTCTCTGTCACGACCACGGGGTGGTCGGTCAGCCGTATCGTGCGCTGGTGATGGAGGTATGTATGCTTCCTCCTCTAATCGGGGGAGCAGCTTGCATCTTGGGTAGCTTTTGGAGGGGCGTTCGAGTTTATACTCTTCGGCCGCGAGGACCTCGGTCCATCGATCGGCCAGCAGGTCCTGATCAGCTTGAAGCTGTTGCTGCTTTTTCTTTAGGCTGTTTGCTGTGGCGATAAGCCTGCGCTTGAAACGCTCTTGTTCGACGGGATCCTCAGGTACGACGAATTCGTCATCGTTGAGGCTTGCTTCGTCTTCGGAGGGAGGCATATAGTTATGATCCTCAACCTCTTCGTCTGCCGCCCTCTCGTGAGGGCTTGCTTCTGCATCCTCCTGCGCTGAGTCTTGCTGGAGGGGATTGTCTTCGGCACTCTCTGGGGTATTATTATCTCCTGTGCCGGAATCTCCATTCTTGCTGTGGCGGGATTTAGAGCGGCGCCGCTGACGCCGGCGTTTGGGCTGCTTCTTTAAAGAATCTGCCTCCGCTGCTTCTTCGCCGTCCCCGTCTTTTGGGGTGTCCACCATGTATATGTCGTATGACGAGGTGGTCTTCCAATGCCCTGTAGGCGCTGGTTCCTGTTCGTCTCCGGCATCATCGTCCATAGCGTCGATGTCATCGGAGTCATAGTCTAGCATGTCAGTTAGATCGTCGACAGTGGCTACAAAGTGGGTGGTGGGTGGGCTCTGAATTTCTTCGTCGTCCGTACCCCAACCATCCTGGCCATAGTCCGGCCAGGACTCTCCCGATAACGAGAGATGCTTTAGCGAATTTAGGATGTCGCCAAAGGGCGAGTGTTGGAAGATGTCCGCGGCGGTGAATTCCATAACCGGTGCCCAATCCGAATCGATTGGTAGGGGCGCGGGAGGTTCGGAGTCCGGCAAGGAGTCCGGCACCTCGGAATCACGAGTTTCGCGGGGGACAAGATTAGCGTTCGGCTCCATCGCCGTGGAAGTTGAAGCCCCCGAGGTGGTGTCCATCCACCGATCCTCGATCTGGGCGATCGGCTCCGGACTAAAGGCCGAAGCGGATTCGTGTGCGGCCACCAAGGCACTGTTCGGCGGCAGAGCTAGATCATGCCCATCGTCACAGTGCGGCGCGCTTGGCTGTGGCTCGAGTCCGTCGAAGATCAAGTCTCCGCGGACATCGGCCGTGAAGTTTAGACTTCCGAATCTGACCTGACGGCCAGGGGCGTAGCTCTCGATCTGCTCCAGATGGCCAAGCGAATTAGCCCGCAGTGCGAAGCCGCCGAATACGAAGATCTGTCCGGGGAGAAAAGTCTCATCCTGGACAGCGTTGTTGGTTGAAGATGCCATCGGGCCTATCGGTGACGACACAGAGGAACTCTCAATGAAAGCACCAATGTCGGTGTCAAAACCGGCGGATCTCGGGTAGGGGGTCCCGAACTGTGCGTCTAGGCGGATGGTAACAGGAGACGAGGGACACGATGTTTTACCCAGGTTCGGGCCCTCTCGATGGAGGTAAAACCCTATGTCCTGCTTGATTAATATTGATGATATGGGTAGTACAAGAGTGGATCTACCACGAGATCAAGGAGGCTAAACCCTAAAGCTAGCCTATGGTATGATTGTTGTAATGTATGTTGTCCTACGGACTAAAGCCCTCCAGTTTATATAGACACCGGAGGAGGCTAGGGTTACACAGAGTCGGTTACAATGGTAGGAGATCTACATATCCGTATTGCCAAGCTTGCCTTCCACGCCAAGGAAAGTCCCATCCGGACACGGGACGGAGTCTTCAATCTTGTATCTTCGTAGTCTTGGAGTCCGGTGGACGATGATAGTCCGGCTGTCCGGACACCCCCTAGTCCAGGACTCCCTCACCGGGCACGAAGTCAACAAGCTTGGTCTCAGCTGCCGATTTGAACTTCAGATCCGAATCATGCTCTGTGGTTGGCTTCTTCAAAGGGGTCATGTCCGCCGGATCAACATTGTCCTTATAATATTTCAACTCTTCCGTGGCACAGATCGACTCTGCATAAGCCGCATCACCTTCCTCACATTCCAAAGCAACCTTACGGCTCCCATGAACTGTTATTGTCCCCTTGTAACCCGGCATCTTGAGCTGCAAGTAGATATAACAAGGCCGCGCCATGAATTTGGCATAAGCCGACTGCCCAAACAAGGCGTGATACGGGCTCCAGATTTTCACCACCTCAAAGGTTAGTTTTTCGGATCGGGAATCATGCTCGTCCCCAAAAGCCACGTCCGGGGCTATCTTACCAACAGGATATGCTGATTTGCCAGGCACCACACCATGGAACACCGTATTAGACGGTCTGAGATCTTTGTCTATTAGCCCCATGCGGCGGAATGTCTCATAGTATAGGATGTTAATACTGCTCCCTCCATCCATGAGTACCTTGGTGAATTTATAACCTCCCACCTGAGGGTCAACCACTAATGCTAGCTGGCCCGGATTGTCAACCCGGGGTGGGTGGTCCTCCCTGCTCCACACGATAGGCTGCTCCGACCAGCGTAAGTAACGTGGTACAGCCGGTTCAACAGAGTTCACTGCTCGCTTGTGGAGTTTTCGGTCGCGTTTATCCAAGCTAGTTGTGAAAACATGATATTGCCCATTGTTCAACTATTTCGGCTGGCTCTAATAACCCGACTGCTGCTGCTACTGTTGACCGTTCTGACTATTCTGGTTGTTGTGACCGCCCTGATTGAGACCTGAACCGGAAGCTCCATCGTGACCCGGCCCATGGAAACCGGATCCTGAACCGCCACCTGACCCGCGGTCATACCGGAAGGCATTAGAGTTTTTAAACTCCTGCATAATATAACAATCCTTCCAAAGGTGGTTAGCCGGCGCCTCCTTCGTCCCGTGCTTTGGGCAAGACTGATTCAACAAATAATTCAAATGATCCGCGTTAGGATTTGGAGCCCATTACGATTTGCTGCTTTACCTCTACGCCGCTGACCCCTGTCCTGTGCGTTAGTGTTAGCCACAAAGTCCATGCTGCCATCCGCCTTGCGCTTGCCTCCATTTCCATGACCCGCCGGTTTGTACTGTTGCCCCTTGGAGTTGCTATTCTTCTTTCCCTTCCCTACTTCATCATCGCCAGTCTCGGGATCCTTGGTACTATCTGAATCAGCATACTTCAGTAAAGCGGCCATGAGAGTTCCCATGTCATTACAAAACCGCTTCATGCGCCCTAATTTCAATTTTAAAGGCTTAAGCCGGCAGTTGCCCTCCAGGGTTAAGATCGCAGAATCAGCATTGATCCTGTCAGACGAGTGCAAGACCTCCGAAACGCGGCGTACCCAATGGGTTGTTGATTCTCCGTCCTCCTGAACACAAGCCGCCAGGTCTACTATGGACTTGGGCTGCTTACACGTATCTTTGAAATTCTGGATAAACCGGGCCCGCAACTGTGCCCATGAGCTGATAGAATTAGGTGGCAGGCTTTTCAACCAAGTACGGGCCGTGCCTTCAAGCATCATGGTGAAGTACTTTGCACACGCAGTTTCATCCACATCTAGCATCTCCATGGCCATCTCATAACTCTCTACCCACGCTTCCGGAGACAAATCAGCGGTGTAATTCGGCACCTTGCGGACCCTTAAAATCCTTGGGTAGGCGTACATTGCGTAAAGCGGGGACTAAACAAGGCACTCCCAAAGCGGATGCGACCCCTGGCCCGGCAGAGGTGGTAGGACGAACCGGTGTAAGCTAACCCGCCTCGTTCTGTGCTGCTAACTCGGCCTCCCTTCGTGCCCGGGCCCGGTCCACCACATCCTGAGCATCGCGAACACCACCTGCCGGGTTATTGCCACGGGCCGCTTCACGGCCTCGCGCATTGCTCGATATGGCTGGTTCATCCATGCACCTGCTATAGCTCCGGCTTGGACGAGGTGTGGAGTGTATCCGATTGCGGCTGTATGAATATGCCTCCTGTTGAATCAGCGCGGTCCGGAGAAGTTCCTTAACCCGGCGCGTCTCTATCGCTTGCGGAGAATCCCCTTCGACCGGGATAGCCTCTAATCGCGCAGCAGCTGCAACAAGATTGTCCATAGGATTAGGATAATGACCCGGAGGTGTCTGAACCGGCGGAGGAATCACAATGTTCTGTTGAGGAGGTTCCATCAGGCGGGGTTGGACCGTCACCCCTGGCCCTGGTGCCTCGATCCGGTTTGCCTCCAGGTACTGTGGCGGATTACTAGGTCCGGCTCCCGGAGTGTGAAAGAGATTTCGAGGGTCAAACCCTAACGGCAGGCGTGATCTGTGCTTCCGCTTCAAGACCTCCTGTGATGCGTTCTGGTCAAGCATGAGCTTATAGGCCTGGGCGTCCAAAGCGGCCCGCTCTGCGGCCATCCTGTTCTTTTCTGTTGCTAGATCTTCTTTGGCTTGTACAATCTGCTCTCTCACCTTTGCAATCTCTGCAACATGGGCCTCCTGATCTGCCGGATTGGCCTCTGCCATAAGCGCGGCTAGTGCATCAAACAGATCAGACAGAACTTGAACCGGCGGGCGCACAAGGCCTCCTGCCCCTGTTGCCGCTGCCGCTGCTGATCCGGAGAGCATTGCTACGGCGGTCGAAGAGTGATTCGCCGCCTGTGTGCCGGCCATGAATATTCCAACCCGGTTGATCTGACCTGGGGGTCCGGAATACTGTCGCCATCGGAACAGCCCCTAACCTGGTCGTCTTGCAACTGGTATAGCGATTCGGTCTCTTCGGTCGAGGACTCGTCGCCGGAATAGACGACGGTCTCGCTACCGTGTTCTGACTCGTCCTCACGCTCTCCTCCGTGGGTGACTCCAACGAAGGCATGCTTCACGACCGGTTTAGCCTGGGTAGATTTCGCACGCTGAGCCGTCTCGACGAGGTCGGTGCAGATGTTCGGCTCAGGCCCAGGCTCACCGATCTTGCCGATGAAAATGTGTATGCCACCAAAGGGGACCCGGTACCCGTACTCGATCGAATCGGCCTCGGGACCCCATCCTGCATCGTCGATGTAGATCTTGCCATGACGACTCTTGGTCATCCGGCCCACACCATAGCCTTCGAGTCCATTGAGCTTGCCCTCCAAGATCGTCAAACCATCGTGCGATAGCCCCACGGTGGGCGCCAACTGTCGTGGATTTGTCACGGCAGATGTCCTAGTGAAAGGACTTAGTCGTGGAGCCATCGCTACGGGTTGACTCGAAGGGGTTAAAGCGGACACAAAGACACGAGGGTTTATACTAGTTTGGCCTCTTCGATGAAGGTAAAAGCCTACGTCTAGTTGTGATGGAATTGATGTGGTCTCGATGGCTAGGGAGCAAACAAGCTTCGCCTAGGCTCGAGTTGGAGTTGTCTGTCTTGAACCGCCGTCGGGTCGTCCCCTTATATACATGGGTGACGCCCGTCGGTCCATAGAGTCCCAACCGGTTCATACTCGTATCCCGGTTGGTATCTCTCTATTCCTAACTTACAATACAAGTTATACATTAGGCCGGTTTATGGCTACAGGTTCTAAACCGACTATAGGCCTTGGGCCTTCATCTGCTTATACTACTAATGAAGTTAACCCAGCCCAAGTAGGCCGGTTCACGCCCAGTGGTAATATCCCCAACAGAAAATGAGGAAGAGTAGAACATGGTAGGTCGCCGCCGCTCGGGTCCAAGTAAGGCCATCGCTGCTACCCTCCGGTTGAAGCCAAGCTAGGCGGGTTGACCATTGACGGCCGGTTAGCTTCTTAGCGGCGACGTGGAGTAGGAGAGCTGCGCTGGAGAAGAACGCTGCTTCTACTTAACTGCTGGTGCAGTTGGCTGACTGACACGTGGGCCCAACAGGCCACATGTCCGTTACGCAACTTCACCTGCAGTTAAGTCACTGAAGCTTCTGTTCGGCTCAGCTGGACACATGTGGGTAGCTTCGGTTAATTAATTATACCTCCAGCGCACCCCTTTTTAGTTTTTTTTCTGAAAAGGAGGATGACCCCCGGCCTCTGCATCTGGGAGATGCATGCAGCCACAAACACCCCTTTTTAGTTGAAGAATGTATGAAATGTAATGAAATCCGGCATGTTTATATGAAATCCGACCGTGTATGAATGAATTTATTTGGATCAGTTCAAATTCCTGTATCACTGGCATTGGATGAACATGCAAAACAATACATACTAGCATTATTCCCAGGGTGATCACCACGTTTGCAGCAGTTTCACATGTACTCCCTCCGGTCCTTTCTAGTTTGCATACAAGTTTTGTCTGCAGTCAAAGTATCTCTACTTTGACCAATCTTATACAAAAAAGTATGCACTTTCACAATGTGCAAAGTAAAAAGTAACAGAAGGAGTACAAAGAGTTTGAGCAGCTTTTTAGTGTTTTTGTACATTGCAATCAAACACACAGGCCTGGCAATTCATAGAGAACATTCAAAACAATCGATGATTATGCATCTCAGCGACTCACATGTCAGAGGCAATATTTACTTCACAACTAAAGAATAAAGAAAAAATTGATCGCCGCTGCTGACAGCAAAGGGCATCCCATTCGAAAATATCAAACGCATATCTTGCTAAAATCAATGAGCAAAATTTGACAACGTTGTTCCATTCCAAAATATCAAATGCCTACAATTGTGGAATGGGCAGGGTTTGCCATCAGTTCGGACATTGACATGGCAGCTCGTGCTAAATAAACTAGCTGTTCTTTTTGTGCAGTTCCACCAAAATCAACCAAATTCGTGCGTAACTTGTATGATTTTGCCCTTATATGTTGCAACGCCTTGAACTATGGGAACCTCCTTTCTTGTGGTGGAAATGAATGATTCGATGTATTCATGAACATTTTGTGTAGTTCCCGTTGAAATCAAGCTGAGCACCCCTGTTTGCACAAATACAAAAAAGTGATTAGTATAAAGCAAATTGTACTATGAATTGACAATTTCAACAGGCACATACATGGTCCATGTAGAGCACACTTTTAGAAAAATGGAACTCACCAGAAAGAATCCTAGAACAACATTGTACTCGCGCATCACAACAAAAAAATGGAGATTTGTTAGTCCTTCTGAGCTGAAGTTAGTTTGGTCTTGTGGGGAGTAATGTAACCATCCTTCAACTGCTCCTTCTGATGAGAAGATAGACATGGCTTCTTCATCCTGGCATAATCGGAACTAGTCACTTCACGTACTCCATATTATTCTTCAGAGGAAGATGATCCCTGTTTGCTCGAAAAAAGGAAAGGAAATATTTAAAACAACACATATAAAGCACTTCTCAAGGACAATACCACTTTTTCATGACAGTATCTAAACAGTAGCGCGACACCAATAGAGATGACAAAGCTCAATCATATGCATGAAATCAGTGGGTGAGTACCAACATTTGTCAGGAGGCTGATTGTGTAGAGCATGCATATGAAGCACTTCTCGGGAACCATCTGTTGCTACCTACGGGGGTGGCCATGCTTACTATATACTCCTCAATTAGTTTAATGTTTCCAACATCTTCTTGTGAAGTTCCACTAAAATATATGGTATCTTCAAAGAAGATCCCTGTTTGCACAAGTAGAGATAATTACGTATGGCATCAAATTAGTGGCAAAACAATTGCTCGTTCCAGCCATAGCAATAAATTAAGATGCAAAAATATATCATTACTTGTGTCATCACAGTTCCAGTGCTTCATTATAGCACCGGGAGTTGATTTTTGTTTTTCTTCCGCTTATTCTTCCCCTTCATCACTTGGTTTAATAACAGACAAGCTTCGCCTTCAATGTAAGATTTGGCATGTCAATTAGGGAGCACAAGTATAGTACTAAACTTAATTTTCTGATGAAAGTGGCAAAATACAGGCCAGCAGTTGTGAAATATCCTTATCTTACCTCAATGGGATATTACGGTGCACATACAAATTGGAAGTCTTGTCTCCCTTTGTGCAGTTCACTAAAATCAAGCAACATTATCGTACAAGTAGCACAACATATGAAAGCACACTGCAGAATCATGTGAAAGAAGGATAGTACTAACCTCTCATGATGCGGAATTCAAACAACTCACAAGAAGAAGATCTGAACCAAATTCGCCTTAACGGATAGGAAGTAAGATCTCCTCTTGTGCAGTTCCACTAAGATCAAGCAATCAAGCAACGTTGTCGGTGTGACATTTTGGTTGAACTGCACAAAACACTCTTAAAACAAAAGTGTTTTATGCAGTGCAACAAAAGGTCACAATGGCAACGAGGTGAAGTAGATAACCCTGTTTACACAGAGGTGCAAAGGAAACAATTAGTGGTCAATAACGGTGGATGACACAGAAGCCAACAAAAAGAAGCATCTACCTTATCTAATGGGAAAGAAAGCAAGACAATAGCATTTCTCAAACGGTGGCATTGATTAATATTAACATAGAGATTATATTAACAATAAAATTCGTTAAACATGTAATTTGCTTTTAACTGTGGCATTGCATCAAATTTCCAGCGGCATTATTAGAGGGTGTTTGTTTACAGGGACATTTTGGTGTAGGGACTAAAAAAACTCCATGTCAGTCACATCTAAACCAAACAGGAGGGACTTTTCGGGACTAAAAGTGGGCATTTGGGACTAAAGAAAGAAGACCCCGAGGGAGTCTTTTTGGGACTTTTTCCAACAGTTGCCCATGCAACGCATCGCACCTTGTTTCTATTAGTTCATTACTAGGGGTAACATGGTCTTTTATCATGTCATTTAATAACCTCTAGTCCATATTTAGTCCCTGGAACCAAGTAGGTAGGGACTAGGGAGTTTTTAACCAAACAGGGCCATAGATTAATAATAGCTATTGAGTTGCACGGGATAGTGGACGCACCAGCACCATGTGCATCTACCGATGTACTGTGGTCATGCACAGTCTGTTGCAACAAAGAACAAACAACCAAGGAGCATATTTGTGTTGGTCCCAGTTTTGTTATCTTTAGACACCTTTCCCTATGTGAGCGCAGCAAATCTAGTCCTGCTCAAACTCTACAGCCTTGTCCCTTCCTTTCCTTTTTGAACTAGTACTTTCGCCCCTTCCTTTCCTCTTTGAACCACGTCCTAGATTTATGCGATACAACTTTCCCCACTACTTTCCCCCATTCCTTTCCTCTTTTAACCACGTCCTAGATTCATGCTATACAACTTTCCCCCTTCATTTCCTCTTTGAACCACGTCCTAGATTCATGCTATATACAACTTTTCCCACTACTTTCCCCCACTCCTTTCCTCTTTGAACAACGTCCTAGATTCATGGTATACATGCAGCTAGAGCAATGCATGTGGAGTAAGTAAAATATACCTTAAGGTTCTTGGGGCGTGGTTCGGTGGGCGACGGGACGACGACGAAGAACAAGGGGTCGGAGGCCCTCCCGCACCGCCGCTGGGTGGAAAGTGAACAGCAGTGCCGGTAGTGGATTCCCTCCCTCGCCGACGACAACAGTGTTAAGCCTCCTTCCCTTCCCGGTGGACGGATCTTGCTGGCTCTTTGAGCAGCAATGAGGGGAGAGGGAGGCCAACAAAGTCTTGTTTAGATCTGGAGAGGGCGAGAGAGTGTGAAGAGAGCAACTACAAGCGCTGAGGCTCTAGCGGGAGAGGGCGAGAGAGTGTGAAGAGAGCAACTACAAGCGCTGAGGCTCCAGCGGGAGAGGGCGAGAGAGTGTGAAGAGAGCAACTACAAGCGCTAAGGCTCCAGCGTGTATATATATACTGGAGAGAGAGTGTGAAGCATGCAAACCCTAGAAAACATTTTGACCAGTCAAAGAATCCTCCTGGCAAAAATTATGCTCAAGTGTAGTTATCGAACCCGAGACCTCAAGTTTGATGAGCGAACAGGCTAACCAGCTACACAACCCTCCCGTTATGTTCAACGAGAGGAAAATAACCTTTTATACATTCCTGCATTCGTGTGATAGGCATGCCGTGTTTTGTGTGTGTGTGTGTGTGGGAGTCATTAGGATTTCAATCATAATCGTGTCATGTGGCTTTGGTGGTAAGACTATCCACAGTGGTGCAGAAATAATGCAGCCTTAGTCACCTTACCTCTCTCCACATAGTACGTTGGGTCCCACCAGTCAGTGGGTGAAACAAACAAATTAATAAGAAAAATTAAAAGCACCAGCGGTGTATCTTACTACCTCACAAATCTCGCTACTGCTCGGGAACACTGTCCAATTGATCCCTCTGTTCGCCCACATACTATTTTAAGTGAATCCTTATTATAACATGCACACAAATTTTGGGCACCTGTATTCGACTTAAGTCAGTGTGCCACCGTATCTCCTATACTTACTACCCCCTCCGTCTAGGTGTAATTAGTCACGTTAGAAGGTGCAACGGGACCAAGGTGCGTGTGTGTGCGTGTGTGTGTTTAACAACATGTGTGTGTTAGAGAGTGCGACAGATCGACCTACTCCTATAGAGATATGGTGTGTAGTGTACGATTTTAGCCGCGAGAGTCGGTGCATCCTCTCATTTCCGGGCATGTCCGGTAGGGACATGCGGACAGCTGCCATGCCCGCTCCTGACCAGCCTGGCCCACCGAAAGCCCCTCCACCGCCCGCGCGCGCTTCCCTCCCGATACGGTTAGTGCCGCTCCAAAGAATCGGTGTCGCATTCGTGCCCGGGCAGAGCGGACGCGACCTCTCACTGGCGCAAGAGTGATGGTTGCTTCGTCCGTCCAACTTACTGCTGGGTCTATGTGATTTGACGGCTCATTGGTCTTTATTACTGAGGTGGTAGGACTGCTGGATGTCCCACGCTTTCGGCGAAAGGAGGTACTAGTAGATTACAATTTTCTCCATTCTTACAGTGGATAAGTGCAAGAGCAGTGAAAACACGCAGGCTCAGTGATTACATGGCCCACCTCACACTATCACCGTGCGACACCTAACTCTTTACATAGTACTCCCTCTGTTCCTAAATATTACTAGATGAGTCCTCGCTCATTGCCTCGGAACAGCAGTATATCTCTCTGCGCAAAATTATCGATTTCATAGAACTAAAAAAAAATCTATAACCGCATGACAAATGTGGTAGCCAAACTAAATAAACTCCCATCATCATTTAGATCATCCCACGTAAGGAAAAAAGATCAGCCAACTCCTACTGCATAATGGGATTATATTTTTCTTTTTGACCTGTTAATGGGACTTAAAAGCTCACTTACATGCATGCTATCGGGGCATGCTTGCATGCAGACATGTTGATGTGATTTAAAACCCACTCACATGCATGTGCCACGGTATTTCTGCATGCTTGCATGTGGCTTAGTATGGAGCCTCTCAACGTCTAGATCAGACGGCTATTATGACTGATTTACTTCATCTAACGGCTACGTCAATTTTGATGATGTGGCTCAAGGAGAGGATAGAGAATTCCTAGTAGTGGGGGCTAGCTATTACTAGTAGATAAGTCTTTGTAGAGATTCCACTAGGTGAACTACATACGGAACAAAATGAATGAATCTACACTTAAAAATGCATCTATATACATCCGCATGTGGTTAATGGTGAAATCTCTACAAAGACTTATATTTAGGAACGGAGGAAGTACTAGTATAGTACTAGTACGTACTGTAATTTATCAGCGAGATAAATTTGTACAATGCTATGAAGCTTCCAGCTCCTGTTACATGCATCTTGCGTCCAAGGTTGCCCGTTGCAACATTTCATCAAATACAAAGGAGACTAACATGCATGCTATTGCATCTCAATGATTGACAAATCATAGCAAATATGTACTCCCTCCGTTCCAAAATAAGTGTCTCAACTTTGTGAAACTTTAGTACAAAGTTGTACTACTACTAAAGTTGACACTTATTTTGGAACACAGGCAGCTAAAGAAAAAAACGATCCATGTAGTCCCTAGCCCTTGAACTGTGAACCCTGACCAGGCTTCAATTTGCTGGCAATGTTTGAGCTTCCTAATAAATGAAGTTTGCAACCTTTTGACCATCAGATCATTTTGTGCAGTTTCACCAAAATCGAGATGAGCATCCCCGTGGCAAAGAAATTGAAGAAGCGTGATTAGAATAAGATTACTAGGATTAGTTGATGAGACATAAACTCATCACAAATACAGTACGTAGAAGCCAGTAGATGTATCAGGTATGTGCGGGGCAAAGAAGTAGAGAAATATCCACAGGGAGTGATGTGGGCAGCTAGAGCAGTGGTGCAAGCCGGCTGTAAAGGGAGTTGTACCTGAGGGACGTAGATCAGCCTTGAGGAGGGCGGCGGGAGGTGGCAACTGCCCACGTCGCGGTAGTGAGCAAGGGACGAAGGCAAACTCACCGGCTTTGTGAGAGAGAATGGCGGGGACCCCTGATCGGGACATGTCGACAGTGGGTTTTCGCCGTCGGTGACGGCCACCTCATCTACACTAAGCATCCACCCCTTCCCCAAGCGGACGTGATCCGCTGGGATGTTAAAGATGTGGCCACAGTCGTTTTGTGCGAGAGAGTGTGAAGAGAGCAACCCCAGCAAGCAACCGTGTAGGCTGGCCCGTCCTGACTATGTATATAGTGGAGCGGTTTCCTTTTCTCTCCATATGAACCTATCATATTGCGTACATGCCACTGAAGAAAAAAAAATTATTTATAAATGACGCGGCACCTACTACTCATTCTCCTATAACCTTGCGCTTGGCATCTCCAAAATATTAACCTTGCGATTGGCTCTTCGCCTCTTCGGGAAGTCGAGCAATAATGGTAGTGCAGTATATATCGTTCTGGCTATATGAGACCGAATGAATTGCTGCAAGTCCACCACGTGGGCGAGGGAGAGTGCTACTACATACGGAGCAAAATGAGTGAATGTACACTCTAAAATACATCTATATATATTAGTGTTTGGAGTATGTATTAGTAGTTCATATTGAAATCTACTAAAGGACATATGTATTCCAAACAATATGATATAATCTCTATAACCAAGGTAGTAGGGACGAGGAGTAAACGGAGGGAGTAGTAAATTTTTCTCCTCATCCTGCGAGCCACCGCGCGCATGGGCGAGGGAGGAGCAAGCTTCACCTCATCCTGCGAGCCACCGCGCCCATGGGCGGGGGAGACGGTGTACTAAACAAGCTTCTCCTCGTTCTGCGAGTTGACAGGACACATCAAAAGTACTCAAGTGTATAGAGCCTTGCCTCTAAGGTAGGCCCCACATGGTTTACCTCTTTTTTAAATTTAACATAACGCGTCAAGTCGCAATTTGTTTGTTCACCCGTGGTAGACGATCCTCCCTCCACCAAGTGGACAACCAGTACACGTGCCAAATTACCACGTGGGCTGCCTTTTTCGT
This sequence comes from Triticum aestivum, assembly GCF_018294505.1. Classification (NCBI taxonomy): domain Eukaryota; kingdom Viridiplantae; phylum Streptophyta; class Magnoliopsida; order Poales; family Poaceae; genus Triticum; species Triticum aestivum. The sequence continues at coordinate 517,373,891 of NC_057804.1, forward strand.
ACAGAAATGAGCTCCACCGTGTACCCGCGCGGGTATGGTTGGGAAAGAGACGGGAGTATGTGCGCCGTGCATGCACCTCTTCTCTTCGTGCATGTCCCCCACCTACGTGGGTGTGTGTGAGAGATACAAACCGCGTTCGTGAGTGTTTTTTGTTTTGTGGTGGGGCGTGGGGGTGGGGTGGGGGGTTGATTTCATGAATTATTTGTGGGAATATGTGTCAATGACATCTCAAACAAAATTTTGCATGCAATGTGTGTGAAATGGAGGCCTATCCATATCATATATAGAGGGTCGGGCAATCTACGAGAAGAGAGGGAGGGGTCATAGCTATCAATAGAGTCGAAGAGAGGATCAAGTACGGGTGGGTGCGAGATCGATGAAGAGAGCCATCGAAATTGTGTGTGTGTGTAAGTCAAAGATATAGGGAGACTGGCCTACCGGAACGTTAGAGGGCACATGTCAAGTTTGTGTGGCAGGGAGACATGACTAGAGCGCTTGATGTATCAGTGTGTGTGTGGGGGGGGGAGGGGGTGGGGGGAGGGGTAGGCAGAGGCCTAACTATAGAGGTAGAACGACTCGTATATGTGCCGAGAAGGACAGACCCAGCTATGTCTTGAGGGAGATCGGTCGACATCCATACATAACTGAAGGATGGGAAATATGATGGGACAGAGAGAGAGGAGAGAGAGAGGGAGGGAGAGGGAGGGAGAGGGGTAGAGTGCTGGATGGGTGATGGAGTTGCTTCTTGGAGATGTTGGGAGAGGCCTACTAGACAAACTGAGGGTGGAACTGCAATGTTATCAATAAGAGTGGGGATGTGTTTCTGTGTGTGCCTGTGCGTGATAGATCTGTCGGGACGCATCCATGGATGATGAAGGGGAACCATGTGTTTGGTAAGAAAACCTAACTAGATCGGTAGATCAATTGTTGTTTGTCAGAGGAAGGTAGAGACACAACTAATGAGGTAGATCGATTGATGTGTGGGTAAAAACGAGTTATAAGGACCTAGCCGGCTATATGTATAGCGAGATATCCGTCGGTGTACGTCCATTTGTTAGAGGCAAATAAGGCCCAGCGAGACTGATAGACAGAGAGAATGGAGCTAGGAGGTGGTGCGAGAGGCCCAACTACTAGCTAGATAGGGGGAGGAGTGTGCGGTTGTGAGATCGATTAAAAGAGGGGTGAGAGTTTACACGTGTGTCTGACCATATGAGAGACATGAGGCAAGGACACATAAAGGAGGAGATTGAAGCTGTGTGTGTATGCTGTAGGCAGGCATCCCTGGAGAGGTTTATCGATTGGTGTGTGTCGGAAAGGAGTTGTGGAGACTCTGGGAGAACGATCTAAAGAAAAAAATGAATGTGCCCGGTGGATAGAATGCCGAGGGAGGGGGAGGGCGAGGAGGGCGTGTGCATGCACGAGAGAAAGTTAGTGGTAGCTACAAAGGTTAGAGGATTGTGTGGGTGTAAGAGACTAACAAAGATCATAATTTGATATGAAAGCGGATTCATATATTTGAATAGGAGATCATAGTGTTTTAAACATTGCATGCATGAATTTAGCGGTGATACACGTGCTGTGCACATGTTATACCATAATGTGATAATGCATGGCGTTTGCAACTCACAGCTAAATGCTGAACAATCTAAACCATACTATACATCAAACAATCTCACATTTTATTTGAATTTGTGATAATGTGCGGCGTTTGCAGCTTACAACTAAATATCGAGCAATCTAAACAATACTATATATCGAACATTCTCACATTTTATTTGAATTTGTAGTAATGTGTGGTGTTTGCAACTCACATCTAAATACTTGTAGGCGTAGGGGGCGGGGCACCATACATAATGTGATAAACACATTATATATATGAGACATGGTTTAGATTATGAAGATCTAGCTAGAGCTAGAAATGTAATGTGATTTGAATTCAAAATAAAGTGGATTCAAAAAATCTAGTTCGAGTTCATATAGTACACATAGTTCATATGTAACTCGATACTGATCATGTGGTGTGCTGTGAAGATAATACACAAACGATGGTTTAACTTGACAATAATGATGATTGTAGATCTTATTAAAATAGAGAAACGAATTCAAATGCTTTGACTTCACAACAATTATTACTGTAGATCTTATTCAAATTTAGTTCATATTGAAGCGGTAGTATATACGTTTGGAATGCACTAAAATGTTCATTTGAGTAGTAGGTTGCATGCATTATACACGCAGAGAAATTTTTTAATTGAACATAACATGAATTCAAAGTTTTGAATGACATTTGTAGTGCACATTGATTTGGTACAGTACACGTTAGGCTTGTCCGGAAATTTCAACCCGCGCCTTGTTAGCCCGAAATATTTAAGATATATCTTTGTCTCGTTGTGCTCCGACAACTCCATCCATCTCAACCCGCGCCTTGCTATTCCGAAATTACAACGCGCGCGAAAACTCCCACCTCCTGTGAAATCCTGACACGCGAAATGCCCGTGGTACCCCTGAACTGAAAGAACCGCCTCAAATCGGTGGGGGGGGGGGTACTTTCGTAACTTACCCCACATTTCGGACAAGCGCGTCTCTAAGCCATGGTTCCCCACTGCCATCCCATCCGCCCACCCATTCATACACCGAGGCCGCGAAAACCCGCGACGAAACCCCACACCCTGCTCCGTCCGCCACCCAGCCGGAGCCTCTTCCCTGACGACGTCGTCCACAGCAACACCTCATCGTCCCTCATCCACCGTACCGGATGAGGATCCATCGTCGATCTCATTGTCCCGCGGGTTCAGCCACCCCGTCCTCCACCTCCAAGGAGCTGCCCCAACATTCCCCTCGTCTTTCGCGCCACCTCCATTCCCACACCACCGTCTTCACCTGCACCACCGGAAGATCATCATCATCACCGTTTCCTCGGATGAAGTTGCGGCCTAATCGGCGCCACCAAAGAGGTTTTACACTAATCGCCGCATTTTCTTCTTGATTCGATCTCACGGTGCTGCCGGCGCTCGGTCCCGAGCCGACATGACGCGGCTCCATCCACGGCGGCGTCGCCGGCCACTTCTTCCATGGCGTCGCTCCCTCGGCGGCGACGTCCACATCGGTAGGAGCTGCTGCTGCTTTAGCTCTCGCTCGCGCTGCTGCTCTACTCTTGCTCTCGGTCCCCTGCCTGGTCTGCTCTTGCTCGCGCTGCTGCTCTCGCTCTTGCTATTGCTTGCGATGCTGCTCCAATTTGGCTACACTTCAGTCGACTGAATCGACTTTTGGGTCAATCGATTTTCAAGGGGTGGGCTCGCTGGGGTGAAGGAAGAACCAGCCGCAGCAGGGAGGGGGGCTCGCCGGAGAGGTACCCCACTATCTATCTTAGGGTTCAGGATGGGGGCGGTGGTCGCCGGCGGTGGCGGGGTGTTGGCGGGGCGGTGGCGTGGGGATCGCCGGAGAAAAAGCTCGGCGTGGGGGGGATGGCCTCGAGGGATGGCCGGGGCTGCGGCGGACCCGCGGTGGGGAGTGTTGTTGGGGCGAGAGGGGCGGCGGGGGGCTGCTGTTTGGCCGGTGGTGGCTGGCAGCTCAGGGGGGTGGAGGTTGAAGATGAACCGCAGGCCCTTGATTTCGTATCCAACGACTGCAAAATCGACTGACCAAAGATGAAAAAGTCAGTCGACCGATGTGTAGCCTCACCTTGCTAGTGCATTCAGTTTCGATAGCAAAATTCAGTTTCGACAGCAAAATTCAGTTTCGACAGTTAGGTTCAGTTTCGACAGTTAAGTTTAGTTTCGAGAGTTAAGTTCAGAGATGAGCGGCTGATGTATTTTACATCTAGCACTTTGTGGTTATGTATTTTACGTCATGTATTGGAGATGCTATTAGAATTTCACTCAGGTTAACGTTGTTCGTTTTCTCTCTTGTCCTGCTTCAGCCTCGGTGTCGTACAACTCACCGGAGCTGCTCCAACGACGAAACCCTCCATCACAGCGGAGCAGTACCTCGGGCTCCATCTCCAGACGCCTAAGATCTTCTTCCCCCCCTCCGACAGCAAAGTCAGCCGGAGCATCCTCACCGGCCAACCCAATCACGCTGAGATCGACATGGCTTCGCCAAAGAGGTTGTACACTTGTTGCATCTCTTTTTTACTCTACATGTTATGTATATTGTCCACTGAGCACACGGATTTGTTCCTTTAGTGTCTCCTTGAAAGAAAAAACGTAGGAATTTTAATTTTCACTTGTCCTCCTTTTCAAATTCCTATTCATGAAGCACAAGACTAAGAGATAGTAGCATAATAGGATTATAACCATACATTTTCTTGTGGTTTGACTTAATCTCACCATGCTTCTTTGCATCCTGTGATCTTCCAATTGTTATGAATCAAACACCCAATTTGGCAGAAATCATGTGTTTTTAAATTCTCTGTTTTGCACGTGCATTCCTATCCTATTCCTGTCTATTTCCTATCCCTGCATTGTTGGAATCCTCCAATTCAAACGAGCCCTTACAGAATTACTTCTCTTACAAATAGTTGTCAAAGAAAACCTTGCAAGGTTTGTCCCGCTCCTGCTGCGCCGTCGTCCACCCTAGCTCAGTTGCTCCAACGACAGAAGGGTCCAGCACAACAGGGATCCGGCCTCCAGACTGTCTTTCGCCGCCTCAGATCTTCTTACCCGCTGCTGGCAGCCATGAAAACTGCGTTACCATCATCAACCGAGCAGATGACCTCGAGGACTACATGGGTCCGCAAGAGAGGTCGCACTCTTTCGTGTTTGCTTACGTTATGCATCGCTTAATATTACATGCTACATTATCATCCTGTTCACTGATTAGACTCTGAGTCAGCTCCAAACTAATGGTCAAACTTGAGTTTTTAAATGGTTGTGGGGTACATATCGGGGCCGCTATCAATAGTATCTATCTACTATCTGGTTAATCTCCATTGTCTACTATGAGTTTCATGTTGGGTGGGAAACAAACAGTAAAGAAGCCATTATTTGTATTTATTAACTGAAGCCATTATCTGCCTGCTATTATTGGTTTTGGGTCTATCCACAGGTTGCTACCTTCACTCTGGATTTCTGCATGCACTCCTTACATAATCTCACTATGTTTTATTCCTATGCATGACAGTTATTGTAAACAATGGAACTGAACATGTAGAGCAAAAGAGACGAGCCTTGCGTGGCAATATAATTTCATGCAGACGTGGCTCCATGGTAGGCGCAAAGGCAGCCCCCCTCCACGCATTTCGGATTGTAATCGAGAGGAAGATATCTGTTTTGAGGGGGATTCAGAAGGAGAAGATAACTCCTATTTACCCCCTGAGGTCTTCGCTCTAACTTGGCATGCTGATGCTTGTTATATCATGCATATGGTGTCTTGCATTGCTTACTTTATACATCAAATATGTCATCTGCTTAGTTTAGACATTCTTTGTGCGAATGCCATCTGTTTAGTTTATTCATCGTTTATGTGAATTATGCAACGCCACCTTGTTTAGCCAGGCATCATATATGTGAATTTTGCAATACCATCCTGCTTAGCCAGCCATCTTATATGTAAATTATATCAGGCCATCCTTTTTTTCGTTACATATTACATTCGTCAACAATGTTAGTACATTCAACTGTTCTTTGTGTGCATCAGCCATTTGACACGGTGATGGCAAATTCTGGAGTGAAAACAAGGTCTTCTGAGCAGATTATGCTATCTGACGAAGTGCATATCTCGCTCGTTATGGATAGCTCCTCAGAGGAGGATTCAGAGATAGATGACCAGTCCTATTCCCCCCCCCCGAGGTGTATGCTCTAACTTGGCAGAGTTATGTTGCTCATCGTGCGTATGGTGTTTCGCATTGCTATGCCATTTGATTAGTTTAGACATGGTTTGTGTGAATGCCACCTGTTCAGTGTCTAATTACCATATATGTGAATTATGCATTGCCATCTTGTTGCAAGACATTGTATATGTGAATTATACAATGCTATCTTGTTGCAAAGGCATTATATATGTGAATTATGCAATGCCATGCTGTTTAGCCAATCATCATGTATGTGAATTATATCATGCTATCATTTTTTGTATTACGTGTTCCATTTGTTGACAACGTTTGTATATTCAACTACTCTTCCTGTGCATCAGCCATTTGAAGCGGTGATGGAAGTATCTGGAGTGAAAACAAGGTATTCAGAGCAGACAATGCTACCTGCTGAAGCAGACATCTTGCTGGCTACAGAGAGCTCCTCAGAGGAGGATTCAGAGACTGATGACCAGTCCTATTTCCCCCCTGAGGTCTATGCTCAAACTTGGCAGGGTTATATTACCCATGTCATGCATGTTGTCTTGCATTGCTTAGTTTTTACATCATATATAGATTGCCATCTGCTTACTTGCTTACTATATAAATCATATATTTGAATTATATCATGCCATCATGTTTACATAGTACATACACATCATCTATCTGAATTATGGCATGGCAACCCATTTAGTAAAGACATCACATAGTTATATCATCTCATCCTATTTAGTGTTTACAGTCATCATATTTAGAATTATGGCATTCTATCCATGAATGTATGTGAATTATGGCATGCCAACCTATTTAATAAACACATTATATAGTTATGTCATGTCATCCTGTTTACATAGTCTCATATTTTGAAGTATGTCTTTCCATCTATTTTAGTTAGCCATCATAATGTGAAATTGTGTCATGCTATCTTGTTTAGTTAGCCATCATATATGTGAAATTGTGTAATGCTATCATGTTTGGTTAGACAACATAAATATAAATTATTTCATGCCCTCTTTTATTCCCCACTATCCATTGCACCTGTCTATCATACAATGTCTATACTTTCAATTACTTTTCATGTTTATCAGCCATTTGAATTGGAGAGCGTGATGGCAATATCTAAGGGAGTAACAACACGGTCTTCAGAAAAGATAGTGCTACCAGTTGATGCAGATAGAACCACGGTTGTACTTGCCCAAGGACCAGATCCACCACACATAACCCAGACTCTCGCAGATTGTACCCCTACCCAGTTGGATAGAGAACCAGCTACACCCCTTCTAACCCCAACCCTGGCAGATAGTAACCCAGTTCCAGTTGACACAGCACCGTCTCTACCATAGAGCACCCAAACACGAGCGGTTAGTAAGGGAACTGCAGTGCCCAAAGCACGAGGACCACCACTCCAAATCCCAACTCAACGCTTAAAGGAGAAGAAGATTTGTTCTCAGGTCAGGTTCTGTAGCTATGATTCATACTCCTTTGCTCTTGCATTACTGTATTTACTCATACCAACTATTTTCAAATTTGAAGGATGGAATTGAAACTCCAATGGCGCAACAGGTATGTTTTAAACCTGTTTCTTTAACTGGTTTGCTGTTGTAACCTGCTCTATGTTGATTTCAGTTTCAATTGAATAAACAGTTATGTTCTCATGTCATGCACATTACAAGTGTTGTTATTGCTCTATAGTTACCCACACTTATATTCTGTCTATTCTGCTTTGTCTTGAACAAATATTATTTGAACTGTGTCTCTATCTTGATTTGGCAACAAAAACTAGAATGATATAGACCATAAAGTGACCATGGCACATAGATATATGTTTGTTTCATGCTGTTATCCTATCCACTTTACTACTGAACTCATTTACCAAAATGAGTTTCATGTACAACATGGTAAACATGTGATGTGTCTGCTTTTTTCTCTTTTAGAATGCAGACAAAATATTGGAGAACAGTACCGCGTTATCCAATGGTAAAGGAAGTAATGCAGATAAGGTTCAAGATAATGAGACATCCCCGTTGGTCTCCAAGAAAGCTGATAAAAACTATCTTGACGACAGTGAGGGAACCCAAAAGTCCTGTCTTGATGTAGTGTTCGAGTTACTGGCCACTACTGCTAGCACAAGCTCTTCGAACTTGCTGCCTGAATCAGTTCGTCTTCTTGAGTCTCAACTTCAAGTTGAAAGACATCGATCAGATGTGCTACGACAGGAAGCTGAAGGGCTGAGGAAGTCCCTGCAGAATTCAGATGCATATTTTCTGGTGCAACAGCAAGCGCTGGAGGATTTAAGCGCCAGCAAGAGAAAGTTAATAAGCTTGCTAAGCATCTTGCCAGCATTATGGGTACCCAGGATATTGTTTCTTGAGATCTTCTGAAGTGGTTTCAGTTCTGGATTTGTTTTGCTGTGGCGTTTATTTGCGCTGGTCGCCAACTTTGACAACCAGTGTATATGATATGCTGCTTTGTTCCCTATATTTGCACTGGTGGCAAACTTTGATGCCCAGTGGATGTAATATGTGTAATAGCCGTGATAGCCTAGCATAAGTTGCTTGCTTATTTATTTCCTTGTTGTCTTGTTTATTTGTTTGCTTGTAGTGAGTGCAGTTCTTTTTAAAACTAGGCCACAATAACCATGGGCTAATATTTACTGTAGTGACACTGGGCCTCCTACGGGCCGTAGAAACACTGGGCCTTCTACGGGCCGTAGAAATAGTAGGCCTTCTACGGGCCGTAGAAACAATGGGCCTTCTAGGGCCGTAGAAACCATGGACCTTCTACGGGCCGTAGAAAATTGGCCCTTCTACGGGCCGTATCATCAATGGGCCTTATACGGGCCGTATGACCATAACGGGCCATCGTTAATAGGCCGTATTTGATGATGCTATGAAAACGACCCAACGTATTAACGGACCACAAACGGGCCGATGTAACCATGGGCTGAATTTGGCCCACAAGCAGAAAATGACAGTAACAGGCCGTAAGTAAACGAATGCTGGAAATGAGCCCAAGAATAAATGGGCTCTGAGAAGGCCGAAAGATAACATTTGCTGGAAATGGCCCAATTGAATAACGGGCCCTTAATGGGTATAAAGTGATATACTGTTCATTACGGGCCAGTTTCACCATGGGCCGTTAGTGGGTGTAAAGTGATACACTGTTCATTGCGGGCCAGTTTCACCACGGGCCGTTAATAGGCCAAGAGTTACGTAGGGCCTCATATGGGCCGAAACACATCATGGGCCATACATGGGCCAGAAGTGAAAACGGGCTGGAATCATATTGGCTGGCCCAGATGACGCTACTGGGCCTAATTCGGATAGGGCGTAATGGGCCTTGGGTTAGCGGGCTGTAAATGGGCTATATGCGAACAAACCGTTAACAGGCTTTACATGGGCCGGCCCGCCACCTTTTGACCAAGTCAAACGGGCCGGCCTTTTCACAGGAATGGGCCTCTATTGGGCCATGCCACGTGTTGACGTATCATATGCGCCTTCTGTCCAATGAGTGGATGAAATCTGTCCCAACAGTGAGCCGACACGTGTTTCCTCCAGCCAATGATGATTTTACACGTGGAAAATCCCCATTGGTCGGGGCTGTTAACGGGTTATTGGATCCAACCCGACCTGATAGCTTAACGGCGTTCCGTTACGGTGGATGCCACATGTCGGTCACCCTTGACGAAAGCAGTTCTGTGACGCGCGATTTATCATCATGGAAGTGGACACTTCCGTGATGATAATTTGGGTAATGTCATGGAACACTTCTACGACAGCACAGGTATGACTATCTTGATTCTGTCATAAATTTGTCATGGATGTACATGCATGACAAAAAACGCGACCTACTGTGACAAACATGTATCATCACGGAAGTGTATTTTTTGTAGTGATTATAGTATTATACCACTTCTAGTATTACCTATGTTGTTCTTTAATACTTTTGTGTGCCATCTAGTTAATCTCGAGTACAAACGATACATATTCTGTAGCTTTCATCTGTGTTCTCCCTTTAGTTTATGAGACCTGTTGCTGCTAGTTAACCCCAGTCCTACTATTTATGTCGTCTCCTACAGGCACTCATTACATAAATCTAACTACTAGTTGTCTTCCATGCATGTCAGATATAATTGCACACACTGATATATCCACAAGAACCTCACGGAGCAATGTAAAGGCCAATAAACTTGATGTCAATGATACCCAATATGATGGAACATGTAAAGGCAGTTCTTCAGAAGACTTGCAGAAAGATGATGAATCCTCTTCACCCCACAAGGTCCTTGCTCTAACTTGGCCTGTGATATGGGTACAACATGCATATAATGTCCTAGAGTGTATCTACTCTGTTGCAATGCCATGTGCTTAGCATGCTAATCATGCATGTAAATATGTCATGCCTTACTGTTTTTCAGTACCTATTCCATTCATGATAACATGTTTTCAAATTCAAGTACTGTCATTCTACTCTATCGCAATGCCATCTTCTTAATTTGGACATCATGCTTCTAAATATCTTATGCATTGTTATTCATCAGTATGTACTTCATCTGTCTACCATACCATGATTTTTTACATTGAAGTGTTGTTCTAGTGCTCTGTTGCAATGCCATCTTATTTTCCCAATCATACACGTGTATGTTGCCTTAGTTATTTCTGTACGTATTCCTCTAGCATACAGTTTTACATTCAGCTAGTGTTTTTTGCTGTGTTGTCCGATCGTATCCCTAGCTCTTACACCATACTACCTCCGTCCAGATTACATGTTGCCGAAATGGATAAAAAGGATGTATCTAGAACTGAAATACGCCTAGACCCATCCATTTTTCCGGATGGAGGGAATACATGTCAATATGTCATGCCTTTCTATTCTTCAGTACCTATTCCATCTCTCTGCTGTCGCATGTTTTATAATTAAAGCACCATTCTTCTATACAAGGCATGCAAGGGGAAGACGACTATGTTAGAATCTAAAGGGTTACAAACAAGGCCTTTCCAAAAGATCCAAACGCCATGAGATAATAAACCAACTCCAGTTTTTATAAATACTACTCCAGCACAGAGAAACCCAACTCCTACTGATAATAAGCAGATTCCAGTGGCCAAAGAACTAGTCCGCTCCAGTCCAACAATAATATGTCAACTCAATTCTAAGAAGCGTGTGCGTATCCTTGCATCATGAAATTTTATAGCATGCTGATCATATTTTCTACATGTTTCTTACCCATCTCTCTTTTAGAAAATAAGCTTAACAGATAGAAGAATTTCTGCAATGGTATCATTTATGAGGAAAGATTCTTGCAGGAATTCGCTGTGCTCTAATGTAGATGTAAGTACCTGTTGTATATCACTATATTTTTACATCCGCATGTATTTTGTTAATCGGCGTGAATCCAACCTTTATCTGATCTAAATTTAGTTGTAGCAAAATGTATGATTAAAGGCCACAATGTTCATTTTTGTAAGGAAAACTGCCTGGTAGTTTTGCATCCTGAGCTGCATGAGTGTACTACCTCATATTAGTGGGTTTGAATACTTTGGTTCTGCAGTGGATTTTTTAGTGTTTTTTTACTGTGTTGTCCTGTCGTATCCCTAGCTCTTACATCATACTCCCTCCGTCCGGATTAAATGTCGCAGAAATGGATAAAATTGGATGTATCTAGAACTGAAATACGCCTAGACCCATCCATTTATTTCCGGATGGAGGGAATACATGTCAATATGTCATGCCTTTCTATTCTTCAGTACCTATTCCATCTCTGTTGTAGCATGTTTTATAACTTAATCACCATTCTTCTATATAAGGCATGCAAGGGGAAGACGGCTATGTTAGAATCTGAAGGGTTACAAACCAGGTCTTTGCAAAAGATCCAAACGTCAGGAGATAATAAACCAACTCCATTTTTCATAGATACTGCTCCAGCACAGAGAAACCCAACTCCCACTGATAATAAGCAGATTCCAATGGCCAAAGAACTAGTCCGCTCCAGTCCAGCAAAAGAATGTCAACTCCATTCTAAGAAGCGTGTGCGTATCCTCACATCATGAAATTTTATAGCATTCTGATAATATTTTTTACATGTTTCTTACCCATCTCTCTTTTAGAAAATAAGGTTAAACGATAGAAGACTTCCTCCATTGGGATCATATTCGAGGAAAATATCTTGCGGGAATTCTCTGTGCTCCAATGCTGATGTAAGTACCTGTTGTATATCACTATATTTTTACATCAACATGTATTTTGTTAATCGGCGTGAATCTAACCTTTATCTGATCTAAAATTAGTTGTAGCAAAATATTAAATGCGCCAATGTTGATTTTTGTAAGGAAAACTGCCTGGTAGTTTTGCGTACTGAGCTGCATGAATGTACTATCTCATATCACACACATTACTGAATTGTAGTGCTTCTCTGGTTGCCCATTCATTCATTGTGCCAATGTTGCTTTCGTATTACCTTACCTGGCTGATGATATCTGTGCCATATTGTGTTAATTTGGTGTAGGCTAGTTGCCCAAACGTTCGTTGTGTCAATGTTGCTTTCCTATTATCTGACCTGGCCAATGATAGCAATGCTAGTGTGTTAATTTTGTGCAGGCTACTGAAGATAAGAAGACAAACTCTGAAAACAGCAAGGCAACCCCATTGTTTCTTTCCAGTAAATCTAGGTCAGGTAATATGGCAATAACTCATGATTAATCTGTTTGGTTCCCGTCCTAATTTATTTTATGATGCAGTGGTCGAGACACTCTCCACTATCAATAATACAAGCCTGCCAAAATGGCCATCTGAATCTGTTTAGTATCCTCTATCTCGAATGCAACGGAATAAATGTATGTTTGTGAACCAATTAATGGCTGAAGCAATGATGGAAATGGTGGATGAATCAGAGGTGCAGAGTCGTGCGACACAACAACTGATCAATGTTTTCAGAGACAGTGTGGCAAAGCAGCAAGAACTTGCCCACTTGCTTATGGGCGTCATCTGTGCTGAGGTTGCAGATTGTGACGTTGTAGATGGTTATGTTCTGCTCATTTATTTGCACTGGCATCAATCTTTGATTACTGAGTGGATGTAATTTCCTGTAATATATGCTGGATGTGCAACGTTATTTGCTGTATGCCGTACCTTTGCTTGATCGGTTTTGGTCCTGTGCATAATTGCTTGTCGTAATGGGCTCAAATTATCTAATTTGGCCTAAAGACATGTACGAACTTTAGTGGGCCCATTAAGTTAATGGGCCGTTACTAGGCCGAAAGTTAATGGTCGGCCCTCTTACCTCCCGGGTCGTTAATAGGCCGACATCGAAGCGGGCAATAGGTGGCAGCAATTTATTTCACGGGCCGTTAACAGGCCGTTACTAAGTTTGGCTACATATGGCCCAACTATACTGTAGGCCTTTAGCAGGCCGAAAGAGATAGCGGGCTTGTACTGGACCATGAAGAGCATGGGCCGCTAAGAGGCCGAAAGTCAGGTCATATTGTAAATGACCCAACTGTGTTGTGGGCCTTTAGCACGCCGAAAGAGAAACCGGGCTGGTATTGGACCATGAAGGGCATGGGCCGTTAAAAGGCCAAAACTAAGGTCCGACTACAAATGGCCCAACTCATTTATGGTCTGTTAACAGGCCGAAAGGCACACAAGGCCGGGAATTGGCCCAACACTTAAATGGGTCGCTAAAAGGCCAAAACTCAGGTCCGACTACAAATGGCCCAACTGATTTATGGGCCGTCAACAGGCTTAAAGTGACACCAGGCCAGAAATTGGCCCAACACTTAAATGGGCCGCTAAAAGGCCGAAACTCAGGTCCGACTACAAATGGCCCATCAGATTTATGGGCCGTCAATTGGCTGAAAGACACACCGGGCCGGAAATTAGCCCAACATTTGAATGGGTTGCTAAAAGGCCGAAAGGTGTACATCCTGAAAATTGGCCCATCCATTAAATGGGCTGTTAACATGCCGGAATCTCATCGGGCCGATATTGAGCCCCAATATATAGCGGGCTGTTAACGGGCTCGAACTGACAATGGGCTGCAATGGTGTCAAATCTTTAATGGCCCGTTGACGGGCCGAATTGGCACATCTCGTATGGTCCGTGGGCTTAAATGGACCTGACACAAGTAGGCCTTATATGGGCCGTCCTGCTAATTTTTACTGGGCCGGCCTTTTTCGCCGGAATGGGCCACTGTTGGGCCATGCCACGTGTTGACGTATCATAGCCGCCTCCTGTCCAATGAGTGGATGACATCTGTCCCAACAGTGAGGCAACACGTGTTTCCTGCGGCCAATGATGATTTTACACGTGGAAAATCCCCATTGGTCCGGGCTATTAACGGGTTATCGGATCCAAAACTGGACCCGATAGCTTAACATCGTTCCGTTACGGTGGATGCCATGTGTCGGTCACCCTTGACGAAAGCACTTCTGTGATGCATGATTTATTGTCATGGAAGTGGACACTTCCATGATGATAATTTTGGTAATGTCATGGAACACTTCTTTGACAACACAGGTATGACTATCTTGATTCTGTCATAAAATCGTCATGGATGTACATGCATGACAAAAAATGCGACCTACTGTGACAAACACGTATCATCACGGAAGTGTATTTTTTTGTAGTGGTGGACCCTTCGTGGGTGGAGCCCTCCGTGGACTAGCGTAACCATTACCCTTCGTGGGTTGAAGTCTCCATCAATGTGGATGTACGATAGCACCACCTATCGGAACCACGGGTAAAAATTTCTGTGTCGACATCGCATTTGCCTCCTCAAACTCCTCCCTTTACCTTCATATGCAATTGTTTTACATTCCGCTGCTATATTCTTAGAATTGCATGTATGTTGATTGCTTGACTTGTGCTAAGTTGCTAAAATCTGCCAAGAACTAAAATTGGGAAAAGGCTATATTTTTATTTGGTCAAGTAGTCTAATCATCCCCCTCTAGACATACTTTCGATCCTACAGTGTGATTGGAGTTTTCAAGTTTTGGGTGAGATCACGATGGATGAAGGAATAAGGCGTGGCAAGAGCCTAAGCTTGGGGATGCCCGAGGCACCCCAAGTTAATATTCAAGGACTCCCAACAAACTAAGCTTGGGGATGCCCCGGAAGGCATCCCCTCTTTCTTCTAACGACCATCGGTAATTTTACTTGAAGCTATATTTTTATTCGTCACATATCATGAGTTTTGCTTGGAGCATAGTGTATTATATGAGTCTTTGCTTTGTTTGCCTTTTAGTTTGTCACAATCGTCCTCGCTGAAAACATCTATTTGAGAGAGCCAGACGTTTATCATGATTTGTTAGAATGCTCTGAGTGCTTCTTGAGCTAGGCACTTGCTCTAGTGCTTCACTTAAATCTTTTTTAGCACGACGGTGAATATATTTTAAATAAATACACTCTCATGCTTCACTTATATTATTTTGAGAGTTGATGTGATCAAATTTTGAAGAAATATTTGCACTCTCATGCTTCACTTATATCTTTTTGAGAGTTGATAAATTTTGAAGAAATACTTGCACTCTCATGCTTCACTTATATCTTTTTGAGAGTTGATAATAGTAATGGTAATTTGCACAAGATATGAATTTGGTCCCGAAGTGATGAATATTCAAGAGGGATATAATAAAAACTTTCATGAAAGATCACTGGACATGATAAGTTTGATTTCTTGCAATAGTTTTGCGATATGGAGGTGATAATATGTGAGTCATGTTAGTGAGTAATTGTGCTTTAGTAAGAATATTGGTGTTAAGGTTTCTGATTCCCTATGCAAGCACATAAGTCAATAGTTATGCAACGAAGTTATATACTAATTTTGGTGCATTATTCAAAGTTAGTTATGTTTAATGCATGTTCATGACCATTTTTTTGTTGGTCGTTTCTCAATCTATTTGCTAGCCTTCATTTGTACTTAGCGGGAATGCTGCTTGTGCATCCAATTCTTTAACCCAAAGTTGTGCCAAATGAGTCAACCATACCTACCTATATGCGGTATTTCCATGCCTTTCTCAGTAAATTTGCATGTGCCAACTCTAATCATTCAAACTAAATTTCTGTTTTGTGTGCCCATACCGCTCATGTGGCGCCAGGGGGTGGCCAATGTTTTCCATGCTAGGCGGGTTATTCTCATGATGAGTGTTTATCCATTTGCCATTGCACGAGGGTGTGGCAGGTAATAGGGATGCCCAATCCTAAAATGAAAAAAAATTATGATGATAATAATAAATTCCTTGGAAAGGGATGGTATGGAAGGCACCTGTGGATATGGGTAGCCATGGCTTGTGAAAAGAAAGGTGGAAAAGAAATAAACTTTATTTTCTGTTTGGGAACCGCCTATAATGTGTCTAGCATGGAAGATATTGAGAACTTTCGGTTGTAGCATTGACAGGAAATGCATGCCTCTCAAAATAATTTTAGCTCTCAATTTAAGCTTTGAGCTCTAGCACCTCTGCAAATCTCTGCTTCCCTCTGTGAAGGGCCTATCTATTTACTTTTATGCAAAAAAAATTTGAGTCTCCATCTTCTCTTTCAAAGTACTAAACGGGAGCACTATTGTCATACTTGTGCATTGGATGTAGCTAATATTTGAGTGTGTTTCATGAATTTATCAATGATTGAGCATAATGGTCTAGGGATAACTTTCTTTAGCGTTGATATTTTGAAAGACATGGTTGCTTGTTGGTATGCTTGAGTATTGATGTCTTCATGTCAAATTATAGACTATTGCTTTGAATTGTTCAAGCCCAAATGTCCATGCTACAAAAGAAAAGATTATATGATGAATATGATAGGTAGCATTCCACATTAAAAAAAATCTGTTTTTATCATTTACCGACTCGAGGACGAGAAGGGATTAAGCTTGGGGATGCTTGATACGTCTCCAACGTATCTATAATTTTTTATTGTTCCATGCTATTATAGTATCAATCTTGGATGTTTTATATACATTTACAAGCAACAACATATCATTTTTTGGGACTAACCTACTAACTTAGCGTCGAGCCAGTTGCTGTTTTTTGTTTGTTTTTGGTTTTGCAGAATATCAGTACCAAACAAAGTCCAAATTCCACGAAACTTTTTGGTGATTTTTTTTCTGGACATAAGAGACCCTTGAACCTTTGAGAAGGTACGAAAAAATGGAACAGTGTCCCATGAGGCACCAGGGCGTGCCCATGCGGGGTAGGGCGTGATAACCCACAAGTATAGGGGATCGCAACAGCTTTCGAGGGTAGAGTATTCAACCCAAATTTATCGATTCGACACAAGGGGAGCCAAAGAATATTCTCAAGTATTAGCAGCTGAGTTGTCAATTCAACCACACCCAAAAGACTTAATATCTGCAACAAAGTATTTAGTAGCAAAATAGTATGGAAGTAATGGTAGCGGTGGGAAAAGTAACAGTAGCAGTTTTGTAGCAATCGTAACAGTGGCAACGGAGAAGTAACTAAGTAAAGATCAATATGAAACGAGCTCGTAGGCAATGGATCAATGATGGATAATTATGTCGGATGCAATTCATCATGCAACAGTTATAACATAGGGTGACACAGAACTAGCTCCAGTTCATCAATGTAATGTAGGAATGTATTCCAAATATAGTCATACGTGCTTATGGAAAAGAACTTGCATGACATCTTTTGTCCTACCCTCCCGTGGTAGCGGGGTCCTATTGAAAACTAAGGGATATTAAGGCCTCCTTTTAATAGAGTACCAGACCAAAGCATTAACACTTAGTGAATACATGAACTCCTCAAACTACGGTTATCACCAGGAAGTGTCCTGACTATTGTCACTCCGGGGTTTCCTGGATCATAACATGTAGTAGGTGACTATAACTTGCAAGATAGGATCAAGAACTCACATATATTCATGAAAACATAATAGGTTCAGATCTGAAATCATTGCACTCAGGCCCTAGTGACAAGCATTAAGAATGGCAAAGTCATAGCAACATCAATCTTAGAACATAATGGATACTAGGGATCAAACCCTAACAAAACTAACTCGATTACATGTAAATCTCATCCAACCCATCACCGTCCAGCAAGCCTATGATGGGATTACTCACGCACGGCGGTGAGCATCATGAAATTGGTGATGGAGGATGGTTGATGATGATGATGGCGAGGGATTCCCGTCTCTGGAGCCCCGAACGGACTCCAGATCAGCCCTCCCGAGGAAGAATAGGGCTTGGCAGTGGCTCCGTAATGTAAAACGCGATGAATCCTTCTCTCTGATTTTTTCTCCCCGAACGTGAATATATAGAGTTGGAGTTGAGGTAGGGGAGGTCCAGGGGACCGACGAGGCGGGGGGTGGGTGCCCTGCACCCTCATGGACAGGGTGTGGGTCCCCCTCTATTGATTCTTTTGCCAATATTTTTTATTAATTCCAAAATGTGACTCCGTGGAGTTTCAGGACATTCTGAGAACTTTTATTTCTGCACAAAAATATCACCATGGCAATTCTGCTGAAAACAGCGTCAGTCCGGGTTAGTTTCATTCAAATCATGCAAATTAGAGTCCAAAACAAGGGCAAAAGTGTTTGGAAAAGTAGATACGTTGGAGACGTATCAACCCCACAAGCTTAAACCTTTGCTTGTCCTCAAGCAATTTAGTTGGAAAACTGAAAGTGATAAAGAAAAACTTTTACAAATTCTGTTTGATCTTGTTGTTGCAAATATGTAAAGCCAGCATTCAAGTTTTCAGCAAAGATTATGAACTAACCACATTCAGAATAACACTTAGGTCTCACATTTACTCATATAAATGGCATAATCAACTAGCAAGCAATAATAATAAATCTCAGATGACAACACTTTCTCAAAATAATCATAATATGATATAACAACATGGTATCTCGCTAGCCCTTTCTGAGACTGCAAAACATAAATGCAGAGCACCCCTGAAGATCAAGGACTGCCTAGACATTGTAATTCATGGCAAAAGAGATCCAGTCAAAGTCATACTCAATGTAAATTAATAGCAATGCATACAAATGATAGCGGTGCTCTCCAACTGGTGCTTCTTAATAAGAGGATGATGACTCAACATAAAATTAAATGGATAGGCCCTTCGCAGAGAGAAGCAGGGATTTGCAGAGGTGCCAGAGCTTGAGTTTTGAAACAGAGATAAATAATATTTTGAGCGGCATACTTTCATTGTCAACATAACAACCAAGAGATCTCGATATCTTCCATGCTACATACATTATAGGCGGTTCCTAAACAGAATGGTAAAGTTTATACCCCCCCCCCCCACCCCCAACGAGCACATTCCACGGCTGATCCGAAACAACGGGTACCGTCCAACTAACAACAATCCCAGGGGAGTTTTGTTTGCAATTATTTTGATTTGATTTGAGCATGGGACTGGGCATCCCGGTTATCGGCCATTTTCTCGTGAATGATGAGCGAAGTCCACTCATCGTGAGAATAACCCACCTAGCATGGAAGATATATATAGCCCTAGTTGATACATGAGCTATTCAAGCATACAAAACAGAATTTCATTTGAATGTTTAGAGTTTGGCACATACAAATTTACTTGGAACGGGAGGTAAATGCAGCATATAGGAAGGTATGGTGGACTCATATGGAATAACTTTGGGGTTTATGGAAGTGGATGCACATACAATATTCTCGCTTAGTTCAAGTGAAGGCTAGAAAGATACTAGGAAGCAACCAACTAGAGAGCGACAACAGTCATAAACATGCATTAAGATTAACCAACAATGAGTGAAAGCATGAGTAGGATATAAATCACCATGAACATAAATATCGTGGAGGCTATGTTGATTTTGTTTCAAGTACATATGTGAACATGTGCCAAGTCAAGCCATTCCAATCATTCAAAGGAGGATACCACCCTATCATACCACATCACAACCATTTTAATAGCATGTTGGCACACAAGGTAAACCATTATAAACTCCTAGCTAATTAAGCATGGCATGAATAACTATAATCTCTAATTGTCAGAGCAAACATGTTTCATTCATAATGGGCTGAATCAGGAATGATGAATATTTACAAAACAAGATAGGTCCAGTTCATACCAGCTTCTCTCATCTCAATCATTTCATCATATATCGTCATTATTGCCTTTCACTCGCATGACCGAACGGTGTGGATAATAATAATAGTGTACGTGCATCGGACTAAGCTGGAATCTGCAAACATTTAATTCAAAGGAGAAGACAAGGTAATATGGGCTCTTGGTTAGATCAACAATAATGCATATGAGAGCCACTCAACATTTTCATTGTGGTCTTCCCCTCTCAACCCCCAAAGAAAAGAAAAGAAAAGAAATTCAAAGAAACATAAAACTATTTACACGGGAAAGCTCCCAACAAGCAAAAGAAGAACTAGAAATCTTTTTGGGTTTTCTTTTAGTTACTACTACTACAAGCATGGAAAGTAAACCAGCTACAAGCTACAACTATTTTTTTGGTTTTTCTCAAAGTTTTTCAAACACACCAAAAGAAAGCAAGAAAATAAAATAAACTAGCATGGATAGTACAATGAAAAAGTATGAACATCGACGACTAGGATGAGTGTGTGAACATGAATGTAATGTCGGTGAGAAATACATACTCCCCCAAGCTTAGGCTTTTGGCCTAAGTTGATCTATGGCCACGGCTGGCCTGGCGGATATCCAAAGTTGTAGTCAGGGTTGTACTGAGATGCAAGAGCTATTGCCTGGAGAGCTGTAGCCTGGAGGCGAGCTGCCTCCGTCCTCATATCATATTCATTTGCCTCCTCCCTGGTTATAAAATATCTCCCGTTTGCTTGAAAGTTAAAGAAAGTAGGAGCAGGAAGAGTAATATGGAGGGACTGGTGGGACTATTTGTTCCTCTCAAGAAACTAATGGCGAATCATATCATTATAATCTAGAAAAGTAGGTGGCAACTCAATATAATTTTCATTTATGGATACACCAAGATAATTAGCTAAATGAGTTGCATAAATTCCACCAAATAAAACTCCATTTTTACCATTAAGATGTAACCTTCGTGCAATGGCCCCCAAGTTATATCGTTTATCGCCTAATACCGCACTCTTGAGGACACTAAGATCTGGGACGCACATGCGACAAAGTACATCTTTACCATTAATGCATCTACCTATAAAGAGAGCAAATTAATGTATGGAAGGGAAATGAATGCTCCCTATGGTAGCTTGTGTGATATCTCTAGTTTCTCCCACAGTGATGCTAGCAAGGAAATCATTATAGTCAGATTTGCGAGGTTCACTAAAGATGCCCCACTGTGGGATTTTACAAGCAGTGTTAAAATCTTCAAGGTCCATGGTATATGATTTATCATAGAGGTCAAATATAACAGGGTGAGTGTTGCGCTTAGATGAGAAGTTAAACCTCCACACAAAGGAATCAGTGAGGTGATAATACTGGCAGCACTTATCTGATACGAAGTCCTCAAGATCAGCATTACGCACATACTCATCAAATTCATCCTTGAAGCTAGCTTGGATCATAAATTCATCCGACGACCATTCGCAAGGCCACACTAGAGCTTCTCTTCGTGGTTCAAGGTCCGGCTCACGTATCGCAGGACTCGGTGTTTGCTTCCTTAAAGAACCACCTTGTTACATTTTCCTAAACATTTTTCTTCCTCTGAAAAATTTCTGAAATTTTTAGTGACTCAAAATAAAAGTGAACCAAACTCAACAAGATTGATAGCAACTACTCCCACAAGTGCCTAGAGGCTATATCATGCATTAAAACTACTTTTGACCATATAAATTTGACATGCAAGCTCAAGAATAGGGTCACCTCAGCAACAAAAATTTGCAATAAATAAAGCACTAGAACAAAAACTAATTGGACCATTGGAGGAGTCACATACCGAAGAACAATCCCCCAAAGCAGTTTTGTGAATGGAGCTTTGAGCAAGGAGATCGAAAATGGCAGCAAAACGAGCAAGAACACGGTTTTAAGCTATGGGATGATTTTTTTCTGGAGGAAGACGAAGTGTGTGGGTGCTAGAATAAGTGGAGGGGGTCCACATGGGGCCCACAAGGCAGGGGGCGTGCCCAGGGGGTAGGGCGCGCCTTCCACCCTCGTGACCAAATGGTGGGTCCCCTAGTGTGGTCTAAGTGCCAGAAATTCTCAAATATTCTACGAAAAATCATACTCCATTTTCAGGGCATTTGGAGAACTTTTATTTTTGGGGTATTTTTTTATTGCACAGATAATTCAAAAAACAGACAACAAATACTTTTTTGCTTTATTTAATCTAAATAACAGAAAGTAAAAGGAGGATACAGAGAGTTGTGCTTCCTAACTTCATCCATCTCATACTCATCAAAAGGAATCCACTAACAAGGTTGATCATGTCTTGTTGACAAACTTCTTCCGAATAACATGAAACCGGAGATTTTTCGAATAACACTAGGTTACCTCAACGGGGATATGCATGTCCCCAAATATAAGAATATCATATTTCTTTTTGACAGTAGGAAGAGGGAATTCAAAACCTCCAATAGTAATCGTTGAAAATTTACCAATAGAATTGATACTATGGACTTGAGGTTGTTTCTTCGGAAAGTGTACCGTATGCTCATTACCATTAACATGAAAAGTGATATTGCCTTTGTTGCAATCAATAACAGCTCCTGCAGTATTTAGAAAAGGTCTACCAAGGATGATCGACATACTGTCATCCTCAAGAATATCAAGAATAACAAAGTCCGTTAAAATAGTAACATTTGCAACCGCAACAGGCACATCCTCACAAATACCGATGGGTATAGCAGTCAATGCTACCTCTTGAGCATGCATTGGTTTTCCCTTGAAGAGGAAAGGGTGATGCAGCAAAGTAGCATAAGTATTTCCCTCAGTTTTTGAGAACCAAGGTATCAATCCAGTAGGAGGCTACACTCAAATCCGTCGTACCTGTACAAACAAATAAGAACCTTGCAACCAACGCGATAAAGGAGTTGTCAATCCCTTCACGGCCACTTGCAAAAGTGAGATCTGATAGAGATAATAAGATAAATATTTTTGGTATTTTTATGATATAGATTGAAAAGTAAATATTGCAAAATAAAATAGATCGGAAACTTATATGATGGAAAATAGACCCGGGGGCCATAGGTTTCACTAGTGGCTTCTCTCAAGATAGCATAAGTATTACGGTGGGTGAACAAATTACTGTCGAGCAATTGATAGAAAAGTGCATAGTTATGAGAATATCTAGGCATGATCATGTATATAGGCATCACGTCCACGACAAGTAGATCGAAACAATTTTTTATCTACTACTATTACTCCACACATCGACCGCTATCCAGCATGCATCCAGAGTATTAAGTTCATAAGAACAGAGTAACGCATTAGGCAAGATGACATGATGTAGAGGGATAAACTCAAGCAATATGATATAAACCCATATTTTTATCCTCGATGGCAACAATACAATACGAGCCTTGCTGCCCCTGCTGTCACTGGGAAAGGACACCACAAGATTGAACCCAAAGCTAAGCACTTCTCCCATTGCAAGAAAGATCAATCTAGTAGGCCAAACCAAATTGATAATTCGAAAGGACTTGCAAAGATAACAAATCATACATAAAAGAATTTAGAGGAGAATCAAATATTGTTCATAGATAATCTTGATCATAAGCCCACAATTCATCGGATCTCGACAAACACATTGCAAAATGAATTACATCGAACAGATCTCCAAGAAGATCGAGGAGAACTTTGTATTGAGATCCAAAGAGAGAGAAAAAGCCATCTAGCTAATAACTATGGACCTGAAGGTCTGAGGTAAACTACTCACACTTCATCGGAGAAGCTATGGTGTTGATGTAGAAGCCCTCTGTGATCGATTCCCCCTCCGGCGGAGCGCCAAAAAAGGCCCCAAGATGGGATCTCACGGGTACAGAAGGTTGCGGTGGTGGAAATAGGGTTTCTGGTGCTCTTGGATGTTTTCAGGGTATAGAGTATATATAGGCAAAAGAAGTCGGTTAGGGGATCCACGAGGGGCCCACGAGGGTGGGGGGCGCGCCTACCCCCCTGGGCGCGCCTCCCTGCCTCGTGGCCTCCTCGTTTCTTTCTTGACGTCCGCTCCAAGTCTCTTGGATTGCATTTGTTCCAAAAATAACTCTCCGAAGGTTTCATTTCGCTTGTACTCCGTTTAATATTCCTTTTCTGTGAAACACTGAAATAGGCAAAAAATAGCAATTTGGACTGGGCCTCCGGTTAATAGGTTAGTCCCAAAAATAATATAAAAGTGCATAATAAAGCCCATTAAACATCCAAAACAGATAATATAATAGCATGGAACAATAAAAAATTATAGATCTGTTGGAGACGTATCAGTCAAGTTATTCAAATCAAGTCTACAATACAAAGAGAGAGGCATAACACTAACACCGGCTCCAAGATCACATAAAGCAATTTTAACATAGTTTCTTTTAATAGAGCATGGTATAGTTGGTACTCCTGGTTCTCCAAGTTTCTTTGGTATTCCACCCTTAAAAGTATAATTAGCAAGCATGATGGAAATTTCAGCTTCCGGTATCTTTCTTTTAGTTGTAAAAATATCTTTCATATACTTGGCATAAGGATTCATTTTAAGCATATCAGTCAAACGCATACGCAAAAAGATAGGTCTAATTATTTCATGAAAGCGCTCAAAATCCTTATTATCCTTTTTCTTGGATTGCTTAGGAGGAAAAGGCATGGGTTTCTGAACCCATGGTTCTCTTTCTTTACCGTGCTTCCTAGCAACAAAGTCTCTCTTATCATAACGTTTATTCTTTGATTGTGGGTTATCAAGACCAACAGTCGGTTCAATCTCTACATCATTATTGTTACTAGGTTGAGCATCAACATAAACATCATCATTAACATTATCACTAGGTTCATGTTCATTACCAGATTGTGTTTCAGCATCAGAAATAGAAATATCATTGGGATTCTCAGGTGTGTCAATAACAGGTTCACTAGAAGCATGCAAAGTCCTATCATTTTTATTTTTATTTTTCTTAGAAGGACTAGGTGCATCAATATTAGTTCTCTGAGAATCTTGCTCAACTCTCTTAGGATGGCCCTCAGGATACAAAGGTTCCTGGGTCATTTTACCACCTCTAGTCATAACTCTAACAACATTATCATTATTCTTATTATTTAATTCATTGAGCAAATTATCTTGTGCCTTAAGTACTTGTTCTACTTGAGTGGTAACCATGGATGCATGTTTACTAATAAGCTTAAGGTCACCTTTAACTCTAGACATATAATCACTCAAGTGTTCAACCATATAAGCATTACGTTTCAATTGTCTACCAACATAAGCATTGAAGTCTTCTTGTCTAACAATAAAATTATAAAACTCATCCAACCATTGACTAGCAGACTTATTACGAGGAATATCACCTTCATCAAATCTATAAAGTGAATTTACCTTTACTACCTGTGTTGGGTTATCAAGACCATGTATTTCTTCAATAGGTGGTAAATTCTTAACATCTTCGACTTTAATACCTTTTTCTTTCATAGATTTCTTTGCCTCTTGCATATCTTCAGGACTGAGAAATAGAATACCCTTTTTCTTCGGAGTTGGCTTAGGAGTTGGTTCAGGAAGTGTCCAATCATTATCATTACTCAATAGCAATTCAGCTTGCTCAATAGTTCTTTCCCTGAAAACACAACCAGCACAACTATCCAGGTGGTCTCTAGAAGCATCAGTTAGTCCATTATAAAAGATACCAATTATTTTAGTTTTTCTTAAGAGGATGATCAGGCAAAGCATTAATTAATCGGAGAAGCCTCCCCCAAGCTTGTGGGAGACTCTCTTCTTCAATTTGCACAAAATTAAATATTTCCCTTAAGGCAGCTTGTTTCTTATGAGCGGGGAAATATTTTGCAGAGAAGTAATAAATCGTATCCTGGGGACTACGCACACAACCAGGAGTAGAGAATTAAACCACATCCTAGCATCACCCTTTAACGAGAAAGGAAACAATTTAAGGATATAGTAATAGCGAATTTTTTTCCTCATGAGTAAATAGGGTGGCTATATCATTCAATTTAGTAAGATGTGCCACAACAGTTTCAGATTCATAGCCATAGAAAGGATCAGATTCAGCCAAAGTAATTAACTCAGGATCGATAGTGAATTCATAATCCTTATCAGTAACACAGATAGGTGAAGTAGCAAAAGCAGGGTCATATTTCGTTCTAGCATTCAAAGACTTTTCTTTCAGCTTAGCTAACAGTTTCTTAAGATCATATCTATCATTGCAAGCAAGAAAGTCTCTAGCCGTTTCTTCATACATAACATAATCGTCAGGTACGACAGACAATTCATATCTAGGGGAAGAATCTTCATCATCACTTTCATTAATATCATCAGTTTCAATAATTTCATTCTCTCTAACCCTAGCAAGTTGTTCATCAAGAAATTCACCTAGTGGCACAGTATTATCAAGCAGAGAAGTAGTATCATTATAAGCATCATTGTCGGTGTCAAAACCGGCAGATCTCGGGTAGGGGGTCCCGAACTGTGCGTCTAAGGCTAGTGGTAACAGGAGGTGGGGGACACAATGTTTACCCAGGTTCAGGCCCTCTCTATGGAGGTAATACCCTACTTCCTGCTTGATTGATCTTGATGATATGAGTATTACAAGAGTTGATCTACCACGAGATCATAGAGGCTAAACCCTAGAAGCTAGCATATGATTATGATTGTTGTTGTCCTACGGACTAAACCCTCCGGTTTATATAGACATCAGAGGGTGCTAGGGTTACACAGAGTCGGTTATAGAGAAGGAAATCTACATATCCGAATTGCCAAGCTTGCCTTCCATGCAAAGGAGAGTCCCATCCGGACACGGGACGAAGTCTTCAATCTTGTATCCTCATAGTCCAACAGTACGGCATAAGCATATAGTCCGGCTATCCGAGGACCCCCTAATCCTGGACTCCCTCAGTAGCCCCTGAACCAGGCTTCAATGACGATGAGTCCGGTGCACAGATTGTCTTCGGGATTGCATGGTGGGTTCCTTCTCCGAATACTCAAAGGAAGATTTTGAACACAAGGATCGTGCCCGGCTCTACAAAACAAATTCCACATACCACCCTAGAGAGCACAATATTCCACAAGTCTAATCTGCTGACAACTTTTTCATAGCGTGAAATCACACCATGGCCCGGTCATTATTCGAACCATTTTTCTCAACCTGCTGCTGCACATCTTGCGAGGCGATTTCATAGGCAAGTCTTGTCGAAGCAGAGATCATGTGCCCTTATCACGGGATTCTCATCAATACGGGTGTGGGTAACCCAATCGCGCCATTAACACGGCGCTCGGGGAATAAGAGAGTTTACACGGCAAGTGGGGAGGCGCATAGTTTCTACCGCCCTTGTAAAGAGATAAGGATTCCCCTTTTTCACCCACGCCTTCTTCTTCCTCTGCTCATCCATTCTCTATCGCTCGAGCTCCAGCGCCCAAGCCTTCATCTTCCCCGCAAAGTCATTCCAAACATGTCCGGAGTGGGAGGCAACTGGATGGTCTCCTCCGTTATGGAGGAGGACATCATGAAGCTTCGGGAGGCCGGATACCTGTCCGCGAATATCGCGCATCGGCTTCCGGCCAAAGGGCAGATCGTCCCTACCCCGAAACCCCAGGAAAGGGTAGTATTCCTACCTCACTTCGTCCGCGGACTGGGATTCCCCCTCCACCCATTCGTCCGCGGACTTATGTTTTACTATGGGATGGACTTTCATGATCTGGCCCCCAACTTCATCCTCAACATCTTGGCGTTCATCGTCGTGTGCGAGGCCTTCCTCCGCATCACGCCCCACTTCGGCCTATGGCTGAAGACCTTCAACGTGAAGCCAAATGTGGTGGGCGGCCAGTAAGCGGAGTGCGGGGGCGCCATGTGGGCAAGATGCCCAATGTCACCTGGCCCGAAGGCTCCTTTGTGGAGACCGTGAAGGGGTTCCAATTGGGGTGGTTCTACATAACCAAGCCGCGCGACACCAACTGGGCGGCGACCCCCGAATTTCGATCCGGCGTCCCCATGCGGCTCACCTCCTGGAAAGAGAAGGGCTTAGCCTGGGGCTCGGCGGTGGAGCTGACCGGACTTTAGACCTGCGTCCAAAATATGATAGGCAAGAAAATCAAGCTTGTCAACGTGGTCTAGGTCATGCTCCTCCGCCGGATTCAGAGAGGGGCTTACAATCTGTGTGAGTTCGACCCAACCGAACACCAGATGCTGCAAGAGCTCTTCGGCACGATGCACGAAGACGTCTGGAAGGTGCTTTTCAAGGCCAACAAGGTCCCACCACCCATAACCAAAGATCGCCTACTCAGCGCAAAACACCAAGCCCATCTGGTGAGTTTTTATATTTTGCAAGATGTTCCTTTGACCAGCACATCCGCAGGAGGAATCTAAGGCCCCCATGCTGATTCAACCAGGACTGGGTAGCGATAGCGGAGCGGATTGACTGTCCGGCTCCGCTACCTGAAGATCAAGCATCGCCTCTCCTAACGAAGATGCTGTTTCCGGCGCCCTATGAGGTGCCGGAGAAGAAGGTCAAGAAGAAGACCGCGGGGTTCAGGAAAGGTCTCCATCGCAAGGTGACATCGGGCGTGACGTTCGAAGACACCAAAATACACTCCTCAAACGAAGATGAGGAGGAGGAAGAGGAAATCCCTCCCCCCAAGCGGGGAGGGGGGAGAAGAGAAAGGCCACCCCGCAGGGGGAGGCCGAGGTGTCCAAGAAGGGGAAGACCATCCTTCCGGACCACTCCACCACAACCACCTACAGCGGCGAGGAGTGGGAGCCCAGGGACAAGCCCCTTGCTAAGTCGTAAGTATCCGGACAGTATAATACTTCCAGTATGTTTTGCTTTATTGCTTCTTATCATGCTGAACATGCATACGCAGTCTGGCCAAATCCCATATCGAGGTATCCTCTTCTGAGGGGTCTCTGGGCCCGTCGGCGATGCACAACAATTCACTCCCGACAGCCTCCTCCCCCAGGCCTGCGGACGACACTGAGGTGTTGTCTCAAAGGATACCCGGCCAAGGGGAGACAGTTCCGAAGACGCCCTCAGGCGAACCAGTCGCCGGGCACACAGGGGGGAAGACCCCCATGGACTCCGATAACGGGGGCCTCGGCAAGCTTGGCCCCTAGCTGAATACGGCTCCGGAAACCCCAGTGGTTCCGAATTCAGGCAGGCAGCCTCTCTCTAAGGGGGGCGAGCCACCTGTACCAATGACCTCTGTCCATCCAGAGGTATCAGACAACTTGCTGGAAGCGCTTCGTGGTGCTTCCATTGATGAAGAACACCGTACTCTTATGAGTATGGTGATTGAAAAGGTCCGTTCCGCCAAAAGTGGATTGACAGAAGCCTGCGCTAGCCTTCTAACAGGCTTTGAGGTAAGTAATAAAATTGTAAGAAAATATCACAGTATAGACAGTAGCCCTTGATGCTCTATTTGGTGTTCGGAAAGAAAAGCCGAATAGAGGATCAAAATAACATTCGCAGGAGTCTAACAGAAGATGTCTATGTGAATAAGCAGGTGTCGCTGCTGGTCGCTGCTGCACGTACTGCGGAGGTCTCCGGACTAAAGCGGGACCTGGAGCGGACCGAGGGAGACCTCGGCCTCGTGAAGTGGCAGCTCGAGGAAAGTCAAGGTATACAATACCCCGTCTGTATATTGATAAAGGATAAATAGTTTCTGCTAATAGAAGCGTCATGAACTTTAATAGGGGCCACGACCGAAGTGGCGGCCCTTAAGAAGGTGCTGACCGAGGCCAAAGACAAAGCGGCCAAGGAACATGCCGAGCGCGAGAAGCAAGAGGCCTAGGTCAACGAGGTCCAGCAAGAGCTCCAGGATTTCGTCCAGAAATACGAGTTCTTGGAGCGTGACTCTAAGACTCAAGAGCCCGAGCTTGCTAAGGCCCTCCGGAGCATGCAAGACCCAAAGCCGAAGCCCAAAAGGCCCTCTAGGAGATTCAGGTGGTCAAGAAGATTGCGGCGGGTAAGGCATTTGTTATGCAAAGCAAGCATGTGAAGGAGACTTTCCTTTTAGTTACCCGATTTTGGAGCTCTCCAGGAGCGTTCGCAGATCTACCACGCAGCATATCTGATGCCCCAGAGTTCTACCGAGCCGAAGAAGGGAGCTCGACGGAGAAGTTGTTTTGGTCTCAGTATCTTGGGACAAAACATCTGATGCCCTTGAGCGACCAGCTGAAGCAACTGGTCGAACTACACAAGGTAGCCGAACTGGCCATGAAGGACCTCATAATCCGGCTATGGCCTGTCGAGCCTATGCCCAGCAGCTACTTCGGCCTTGTGAAGCAGCTTGTGAATGCATGCCCGCGACTTGAAGTCATAAAGCGGTCAGTTTGCATTGAAGGTGCGCAAATGGCCTTCGCCCGCGCAAAAGTGCACTGGGCAAAGATGGATGCCGAGAAACTGATGACGGAGGGGCCACCGAAGGGCAAGAAGCACCAACGACCTAAAAAGTATTATGATAGTGTCCTGAAGGGCTCCCGCCTTGTGGCGGAACAATGTGCGAAGGATGTAATCTTTGAGTGAATGCACTCATTTTATGCTGTAATATGAAACAAGTTCATTTGTGCAATATAACGCTTGTTGATTTAAAATTTTACCTCCTGTGTGGCCGCTTACAAAATCTGAGAGTTGGCCAGTCGTCGGCTTCTGCCCCCATGTAACTAGTACAGGGGTGTTCGGGATAAATCTAAACACTCTTTATCCAAATTTTTGGTCCTTTAAGGAGGTGTTTAGCGCAACGAACAAGGCAATCGGACTATACAGCTTTATCACCCTCACTTAGCCATAGAAGTTCTATAATTTTAAATTTTGGCGTAGCCCCTGGTATTCGAAAGGCCGAACTTGGGGCGCTATACACGCCTAAATCGGACAAAGACCGATTCCTCACCCAAAGCGGAAAGAATCTTTAAGGATTTGAAACCTCTCAAACAACGACCAGCTCTTGCAGCATCATGACAGTCAGTTTTCGGCTTTCTCTACTGAGGTGCTTGTCTGGAAGAACCAGGACACAATCGTAGTAGTTCTCCCTATGCCACCTTAGCCAATATAGCGGAACATAAGGCAGCAAAACATGGGAGCCGGGCAACCCAACTATTGACCCAAGACATGAATTGGAGCTGATGCATATAATGCTATAAGTTCGGGGTGCCGCACTATCGAAAGTGTTCGGACTTTCTTGCCGTGTTATGGGGTACACTGAAGCCCCTGGCGAACTGAACGTACCAGAGTGTACGGGTGCGATTTGTAATAAATAAACAGTCAAGGAAAAGGAAAAAGAAATGTAATAATAAGCTGACACTGTACATTATTTTCCATTGTTATTTGAATGATACGTCAAGGCATATGTATACAAGTAGTGCGATAAGCAAAATAGGACTATTTGACATGTCCTAACCAAGAGCGAGCTGCGTGCGGGTATGTAAAAACAGGTATTGCGATCGTTATCAGAGACCACCTGGGGATTCCCTCATACGTCAAAGCTTCTTGCCTCCTTGGTGGGTCCGATAATCAGGTTATCGAAAGAGCCTCAAGAAGATAGGGACTTGAAAGAAATAAAAGGGTGAAGGTATACGGGTCCTGGTGCGGTTGAGTCGCATTGTGGACCACATTGTAATTGTGCCTCCGCCTATTCCCATGCTATTTTAAGTGCGTAATTATGTACGCGCGGCACAAATTTCACCGCTTGACTGGGACTAGGACCGAGGCCGAATTTCTAGGCGAGCTCTGGATGTGTCGGACGATCCTGTTGCAGAGTACTTCAGACTCGCTTGACGGTGTCTGGGGGCTTTATTGCCGAATTGAAGGTCTGCCTAAGAAGGCCGCTCTGTACTTCTGCTGCGAGGGCCGCAGTGTGTTCCTCCGTACGGAGGGAGCGCTCTGTGTTTCCATTGACCGTTATAACCCCACGAGGTCCTGGCATCTTGAGCTTGAGGTAGGCATAATGCAGCACCGCACTGAATCTGGCGAATGCGGTTCGTCCGAGCAGTGCATGATAGCCACTGCGGAAGGGGACGATATTGAAGATTAACTCCTCGCTTCAGAAGTTGTTCGGAGATCCGAAGACTACTTCCAGTGTGATTTTGGTGGGTTTGATCCTTGAGGGATCGATGCCCATTTTGCGCACTGTATCCTGATAGAGCAGGTTCAGGCTGCTGCCACCGTCCATGAGGACTCATGTGAGGTGGAATCCGTCAATGATAGGGTCAAGGACCAGTGCAACAGAACTGCCATGATGGATACTGGTCGGATGGTCCCTACGATCAAAGGTGATCGGACAAGAAGACCATGGGTTGAACTTTGGGGCCACTGGCTCCATCGCGTAGATGTCCCTTAGTGCACGCTTCCGCTCCCGCTTGGGAATATGGGTGGCATATATCATATTTACCGTTTTTACTTGGGGAGGAAATTTCTTCTGTCCTCCTATGTTCGGCGGCCGGGGCTCCTCGTCGTCATCACTATGCGGCCCCTTTTCTTTTTTTTCGGCATTCAACTTGCCGGCCTATTTGAATACCCAACATCTCTGTTGGTGTGGTTGGCTGGTTTATCGGGGGTGCCGTGGATTTGACATGAGTGATCGAGTATGCGGTCCAGACTAGACGAGCTCAGATTGTTTCTTTTAAATGGCTTTTTCCTGACCGGATTTGGAGCCACTGAATCCGGCATTGACGACCGTGTCTTCGGTGTTATCGCCATTATTGCGGCGCTTGTGTTTGTTGCGCCGGGGCTTGCCGTTGCTATCTCTGGCGTCTGAAGTGCCAGGATTTCTTGATGTGCTGTTGCTACGAGCCAACCAGCTGTCCTCGCCCGCACAAAAGCGGGTCATAAGTGTCTTAAGGGCTGCCATGGATTTCGGCTTCTCTTGGCCAAGGTGTCGGGCAAGCCACTCGTCATGGATGTTATGCTTAAAGGCCGCTAGGGCTTCAGTGTCCGGACAGTCAACAATTTGGTTCTTTTTAGTTAGGAACTGAGTCCAGAATTTCCTGGCTGACTCTCCAGGCTGTTGGGTTATGTGACTTAAGTCATCAGCGTCCGGTGGTTGCACATAAGTGCCCTGGAAGTTGTCAAGGAATGCGTCTTCCAGGTTCTCCCAACAGCCTATGGAGTTTGCCAGTAGACTATTCAGCCAATGCCGAGTCGGTCCCTTCAGCTTTAGTGGGAGGTACTTGATGGCGTGTAGATCATCACCGCGGGCATGTGAATGTGGAGAAGGAAATCTTCTATCCATACCGCAGGGTCTGTAGTCCCATCATATGGCTCGATATTCACGGGCTTAAACCCTTCTGGGAATTCATGCTCCATTACTTCGTCAGTGAAGCATAGGGGGTGTGCGGCGCCTCTATGCCGGGCTACATCACGACGCAGTTCAAATGAGTCTGGTCTGTTGTATTCGGCCCGGTCGGATTTGTATTTAGTATATCTGGCGTGGCGGTCATGTCATGCGTTGGGGCACGCCCCCGTGATCCGTAGATCGATCTTGACTGTCCTACTTTGTTTTCCAATTCGTCTCTCAGGTCCTGCGTGTAGCCCCAGGCTTTCGTGTTTTTATTTGTTTCGCGACGGGGTGCGGGCTGGTGTTCGCGCTGCTACGCCGCTTTGTCTCAGCCACGGGGTGGCCGGTCAGCCGCATCCTGCACTGGTAGTATAGGCTCTAGTGCCTCATCCTCCAATTGAGGTAACTACCTGAGCTTCGGGTAACTTTTAGTTGGGCGCTCTAGTTCGTATTCCTCGGCTGCCAGGACCTCAGTCCATCTGTCAGTTAGCAGATCTTGATCAGCTTGAAGCTGCTGCTGTTTTTTCTTCATGCTTTTTGCAGTGGCTATAAGCCGGCGCTTGAAGCGCTCCTGCTCGACGGGATCCTCAGGCACGATAAATTCTTCATCGCCAAGGCTCACCTCGTCTTAGGAGAGGGGCATGTAATTGTCATCCTTCGAATCTCCATTCATTGCCTGTTCGTCGGGGCTAGCCTGCCCATCCTCCCATCCGGCTTGCTTGAAGCTTGGCTGGGCGGGATTGTTTTCGTCTTCAGCATTGTCCGGAGTGCTATTGTCTCTTGTGCCGGTATCGCTGTTTTTGCTATGGCGGGATTTGGAGCGGCGCCGCTGACCTCGGTGCTTGGTTTGCTTATCAAGAGGATCATCCTCCGCTGCATCCTTTTGATCCTTGCCATTATCTCCTTTGGGCGTGTCCACCATATATATATATCGTATGATGAGGTGGCTGTCCAGCGCCCTGTGGGCGGTGGTTCCTGTTCTTCTCCGGCATTGTCGTACATACCGTCGATGTCTTCGGAGTCGAAATCAAGCATGTCGGTTAAGTCGTCGATAGTGGCTATTAAGTGGGTGGTGGGTGGGTAACGAATTTCTTTGTTGTTCGCTTCCCACTCAAGCCGGACATAGTTCGTCCAAGAGTCTCCTGACAGGGAGAGAGATTTTAGTGAGTTTAGGACGTCGCCCAAGGGCGAGTGCTGAAAGATATCCGCGGAGCTAAACTCCATGATCAGCGCCCAGTCAGATCCGATGGGCACGGATGCACGCGATTTGGAGCCTATGGCCGGAGATGAGTCCGAGGGTCTGATGATACAGGTCTCCTTGGAAGTGAGACCTGTGTTCGGCTCTATCGCCGTTGAGTGTGTGGCCTCCGTGGCGGGGTCGATCCACCCGTCCTTAGATGGCACGATCTTCTGTGGATTTAAAGCCAGGGCAGTTGCAGGTGTGAACTCCTGAACACCATCCGACGGCCGATCTAGGTCATGCCTATCATGACTGTGGGGTGTACCTGTCATGGGCTTGAATGCGTCGAAGATCAAGTCTCCGCGGATGTCGGCAGTGTAGTTCAAGCTTCCAAACCTGACCTGATGGCCAGGGGTGTAGCTATCGATCTGCTCCAGATGGCCAAGCGAGTTGGCCCACAGTGCGAAGCCGCCGAATATGAAGGTCTGTTTGGGGAAGAAAACCTCACCCTGGACCGCATCGTTGTAGACGATTGAAGGAGCCATCAAGCCTTATGGTGACGACACAGTGGAACTCTCAATGAAAGCACCAATGTCGGTGTCAAAACCGGCGGATCTCGGGTAGGGGGTCCTGAACTGTGCGTCTAAGGCTGACGGTAACAGGAGGCAGGGGACACAATGTTTACCCAGGTTCGGGCACTCTCTATGGAGGTAATACCCTACTTCCTGCTTGATTGATCTTGATGATATGAGTATTACAAGAGTTGGTCTACCACGAGATCGTAGAAGCTAGCCTATGATTATGATTGTTGTTGTCCTACGGACTAAACCCTCCGGTTTATATAGACACCGGATGGGGCTAGGGTTACACAAAGTTGGTTACAGAGAAGGAAATCTACATATCCAAATTGCCAAGCTTGCCTTCCACACAAAGGAGAGTCCCACCCGGACACGGGACGAAGTCTTCAATCTTGTATCTTCATAGTCCAACAGTCCGGCATAAGCATATAGTCCGGCTGTCCGAGGACCCCCTAATCCTGGACTCCCTCAATCATGCATAGCAAAAGTGGCATCATCAATAACATGCGACATATCAGAATCAATAGCAGGTGTAGGTGTCGCAAGTTGACTCAAAATAGAAGGTGAATCAAGTGCAGAGCTAGATGGTAGTTCCTTACCCACCCTTGTAGTTGAGGGAATAATCTTGGTTGTTTGATCTTTTAAATTCCTCATAGTGATCAACATATATAAATCCCAAATGACTCAAAGAACAGAGATATGCTCCCCGGCAACGGCGCCAGAAAAAGGTCTTGATAACCCACAAGTATAGGGGATCACAACAGTTTTCCAGGCTAGAGTATTCAACCCAAATTTATTGATTCGACACAAGGGGAGCCAAAGAATATTCTCAAGTATTAGCAGCTAAGTTGTCAATTCAACCACACCTGAAAGACTTAATATCAGCAACAAAGTATTTAGTAGCAAAATAGTATGGAAGTAACGGTAACGGTGGCAAAAGTAACAGTAATAGTTTTGTAACAATCGTAACAGTGGCAACAGAGAAGTAACTTAGCAAAGATCAATATGAAATGAGCTCGTAGGAAATGGATCAATGATGGATAATTATGTCGGATGCAATTCATGATGCAACAATTATAACATAGGGTGATACAGAACTAGCTCCAGTTCATCAATGTAATGTAGGCATGTATTCTGAATATAGTCATACGTGCTTATGGAAAATAACTTGCATGACATCTTTTGTCCTACCCTCCCGTGGCAGCGGGTTCCTATTGGAAACTAAGGGATATTAAGGCCTCCTTTTAATAGAGTACCAGACCAAAGCATTAGCACTTAGTGAATACATGAACTCCTCAAACTATGGTCATCACCGGGAAGTGTCCCAACTATTGTCACTCCGGGGTTTGCCGGATCATAACACGTAGTAGGTGACTATAACTTACAAGATAGGATCAAGAACTCACATATATTCATGAAAACATAATAGGTTCAGATTTAAAATCATGGTACATGGCAAAGTCATAGCAACATCAATTTGGAACATAATGGATACGGGGGACCAAACCCTAACAAAACAAACTCGATTACATGGTGAATCTCATCCAACCCATCACCGTCCAGCAAGCCTACGATGGGATTACTCACGCACGACGGTGAGCATCATGAAATTGGTGATGGAGGATGGTTGATGATGACGATGGCGATGGATTCCCCTCGCCGGAGCCCCGAATGGACTCCAGATCAACCCTCCCGAGGAAGAACATGGCTTGGCGGCGGCTTAGTATCGTAAAACGCGATGAATCCTTCTCTCTAATTTTTTTCTCTCCGAACATGAATATATAGAGTTGGAGTTGAGGTCGGTGGAGGTCCGGGAGACCCACGAGGCAGGGGCGCCCCGGGGGGGGTGGGCGCGCCCTGCACCCTCGTGGATAGGGTGTGGGTCCCCCTCTGTTGATTCTTTTGCCAATATTTTTTATTAATTCCAAAACGTGACTCCATGGAGTTTCAGGACATTCCGAGAACTTTTATTTCTGCACAAAAATAACACCATGGCAATTCTGGTGAAAACAACGTCATTCCGGGCTAGTTCCATTAAAATGATGCAAGTTAGAGTCCAAAACAAGGGCAAAAGTGTTTGGAAAAGTAGATACGTTGGAGACATATCGGGGTATGCCTGGTGGCTTGTGGGCCCCATGTGGATCCGTTTGACCTAACTCCACCTCTATAAATTTCCTAAAATCATGAAACCAATAGAGGAGTCCACAAAATACTTTTTCCGCTGCCGCAAGCCTCTGTTCTTGAGAGATCCCATCTTGGGACCTTTTTCGGTACTTCGTCGGAGGGGGAATCAATCACAGAGGGGATCTACATCAACTTTGCTTCCCTTTCGATGATGCGTTAGTAGTTTACCAAAGACCTACGGGTCCATAGTTAGAAGCTAGATGGCTTCTTCTCTCTCGATGTTCTTCAATACAATGTTTTCCTTGATGTTCTTGGAGTTCTATTGGATGTAATCACTTTTTGCGGTGTGTTTGTTGGGATCTGATGAATTGTGAGTTTATGATCAGATCTATCCATCAATATTATTTCAGTTTTCTCTGAACTATTTTATGCATGATTACTATAGCTTCATATTTCTTCTCCAATCTATTGATTTGGTTTGGCCCACCAGATTGATTTATCTTGCAACGAGAAGATGTGCTTTGTAATGGGTTCGATCTTGCGGTGCTCAATCCCAGTGATAGAAGGGGACATGACACGTATGTATCGTTGCCATTAAGGGTAAAAAGATGGGGTTTATTCATATGTGAGTTTATCTTGTCTACATCATGTCATCTTGCTTAAGGCGTTACTCCATTCTTTATGAACTTAATACTCTAAATGCATGCTGGATAGCGGTCGATGTGTGGAGTAATAGTAGTAGATGCAGAATTGTTTTGGTCTACTTATCTCGGACATGATGCCTATGTATGATCATTGCCTAGATATCATCATAATTATTTGCTGTTTTGTCAATTGCCCAACAGTAGGTTGTCTACCCACTATATGCTATTTTCAATGAGAGAAGCCTCTAGTGAAAACTAAGGCCCCAAGGTCTATCTTTTATCATATATTATAGCCAAAAATACCTTGCTGCATTTTTACTTTATTTATTTTATTTTGTATTTTTGTCCAATCTATCTATCAAATACCATACAATTTAATCTTGCAATTAACCGCCAAGGGATTGACAACCCATTGTTCACATTGGATTGCAAGGATTTGTTGTTTGTGTGCAGGTGCTGCTAACGGGTGTTGCTTGGTTCTCCTACTAGATTGATAACCTTGGTTCTTAACTGAGGGAAATACATATCTCTACTGTACTGCATCATCCTCTCCTCTTCGGGGAAATCCCAATGCAGTTCACAAGTAGCACTTCGCCTCCAAGAAGGATAACAACGCTGAAAGGCGTCGCCGCTGCCGGGCTGAACCAGCCAACCAAAGTTTCCTCCGGTCCCAATTACACCACCAACCTTTGTTCGCTCTGGATGAGCTGTCAACCAGAGCCTACAGGGAAGAGAGTGCCATGAGGGTCAACCCACCAGATATGGCAATGAGGAAGGCCGCATTTCTCCATGGTTACCTCCCGGTGGCACCTAATCATCCGCATGGCTAAAGGCGCCGGCAACACCATTAGCCATGGAGACGACGTCGCCCTTTGACCAGGCCTCGATATGTACAAAGCCAATCATACGGTTGATCTAGGTAAAATCCAATGACCCCGGTCAGGCCCGCCACCGCGCATGCCAGGCCACAGGACCCCGCCGGCCGATGAGGTCCGATCCCCATAGATTGCCACTGTTTGCCGAGACCCACCCCTTACACCCACCGCACAGATTGGGTCACCGCCGGCTTCTACCAAGTGTTGTCAAAAACCAAGGGTTGCTGAGAGAGAGAGAGAGAGAGAGATCCCCGCCGCCGCCGTCAGCCACGTGGGTTTCACCCGACGGCTCCCTCCAGAAGTGGCGCAGGGTAGGAGATGAACTGGCGGAGGTTTGGTAGTAGTAGGAGGAACCCTTGAGTCGCCCTAGGCCACATCAATGTACATGAAGTCCGAATGCCAAACATCCATGATTTGAATGAGACCATGAAGGTTGGATCCTCCCGATCCACGCTTCTCTTCATCACCGATGGTTGTTGTTCTGGTGTGCTGGTCCTATGGGGCTTAGCACGCAACTTCCTGACTGTCTATTAGAACAACTTTTACCCAGCTTCGGCAAGGGAGCGGTGATGACGGCGGTGTGCCTTCGGCTCACTTCAGTGTTTGTAGTCGTTGCTAGGTCGTCTACAGATCTAGATGCAATTTTTATTTTTTTTGGTGTCATTATACTGCCATGATTGATGATGAATATATCAAAAGTTTCTCCGCAAAAAATAAGAGATACCAAGAAAAATCCACCCATCTCACGCAAACATCATACACATATCATTATTTTCCGAGAAAAACTTCCATTTTCTTAGAGAAAAGGCATCAACTGAGCCTGAGATGGGCCTCGAGCCTGGCCTGACCTTGTGTTGACGCTCAAAAGTGGCATAGTCATAGAATTAGCATAGGCTGCATCAAGACTAATTCTAACTTATGATTGGAGGTCACCTTTGAATGGCTCTCTTTAAGAAGATTGATGTGGATATGAAGATGGTTTAATACGGAGCTCGGAAGCAATAGTTGTGACAAGTTTAGAGATGCTCATGTTGACACCAAATTAAATAATGACAAGAAACTTAATTAAGATGGCCTCTAATGGAAAGAGTTTCAACACTAAAATTGTGCGCCTCATCGAAACGGTTGATTTGGACATAAAGATCGTCTTAATCTGATGCCATATGCAACCTTTGGAGGCAAAACAAGGTCAGAAACAAAAGCTGGAGAGTCATTTCGGACCGACCGAGTTGATTTGATCGGTGAGACTGAGTTGGTCCGAAAATTTACTAGAGAGTTGGCAATGTTCACTCGGTAAGACCGAAGTAAACCAATCGGTGAGACCGAATTGATCCGAGAAATTACAGACGGATACAGAGAGTTGGCAACGTTCACTCAGTGGGACCGAAACGAACCAATCGGTGGGACCGAGTTGATCTGGGAAATTACCAAAGATTCCTGTCCGAATTAGGTTAGGGTTTTTGATGTTTTGGACAGAATTTCTTGTACGAGAAGTCCAGCCGCCTCATAAATAGATCAGAGGTGACGACCGATTGAACAACACACAATCGATCAACCCATCTACCACTTTTTATCTTTTATCTTTTCTCCTTAACCCTAGTTCTTCTTCTTCTCTTTCTTCGTTTGTTCTTCTTCATTGCAGGGCGGCAAACCTCGAGGCCCTAGGGGCGATCATGTCGACCTAGGGAAGCCCATAGCCGCTGCGCGCCCTGACGGGGTCCCTCCCGGGTGTGTGGGGTTTTGGGTCTACAAAAGAACCCGCCGGATTGTCTTGCATACCGCGCTTCCGGCGGGTCTCCTTCGACGTGAGCTGCGGTGCATCACCCCCAGTGTCGAGGGTACACGGTGACGTGTTCGTGTGCGAACACACTTTTTGGCAACTCCACTGGGGACGAAGCTTTGAACGGTCTCCAGCCCATTCTTGCTCCAAAGAGATCGTCATCTAGGGTTTGCAATCTACAAAGGTAATATGAATACCCAATTCCCTATTGTAGATGCAAATAATTCATATGATGTTACTATATCATTTAATGAGTATACTCTATCGGCCAACCCTAGTTTTTTCAGTCAGGCATCTAAATACGTGCAAGGGGCCAATTCAAAGTAATTTACATGCTTCAACTTATTATAATACTAGTAACATGAGACATATGTATTCCAACTCACATGCACCGGCAACCCAGCAAATTCATATGCCGATGAGCAACATGATGAGTTCAGTTAATCAATTTGAAACACCCCAAGTTAGAAGTTCTAATTGCATGCAACAAAGTGTTTCACCTTCTTATTCGTCGGCAACGAACTTGCAATATGTCAATCCAAACTTGCCGATGAATAGGAGAATTGGCCATGCTACTACTAGCTATTCGGTCAGTTACTCCCAACCATCATATGCTACACCTATTGTTAGTAATTTTTAGGCACCGTATACAACTCTACATGTTCATAATTCGGCTTCATACCTTGTCATAGCCGAATAAATGTAAATTTTACAGGAGCGGTTGGGCCCAGTATTATAGAAGATGAGGTAGTGGTGGATGCATTGAAGAGTTTAGCCCAAAATAAGAGGATTAGTGCTCTTTGCCTTGAAGAACATGATAATGGGCTAGTTTCTGATTATAATGCAATAAGAGCTAGAGTTTTGCAAGACGATGAATCTTTGCCAATTGATATAATCGGCGAGCAAAAATATGGTTCTACAACAATGCATATGCCTTCACCTAGTACTACATCATATTATACACCCCCTACACAATTGCAAAATTTTGGCAACACTCGTGTGTCATTGCCGAAAGAATATAAAAGCATTGGGGGGCAATCATATCCGGAGTGGGCTGAAATTGAGAAAAAACTTAAAGCCAAGCTCGCCGCCAGAAACAAACAGAGAAAGAATTGGCTCAAATAAAAGAAGCATTGCCAATTGGTAGTATTAATGAAAAGAAGGATGATTTGGAACTTGAAAGTGCTTCGGTTAAAAAAGCCGAATCAAGTAGTATATATTCCGAATCCATCAAATCCAAAGAGGCAATCATTATTGAGAAAGGGCATGGCAAGCATATCAAAACAACCATGCTTGATTTTTCTGAAATTAATGGAACCTACTTCCTGCCCTATGAGTTTCGTGCCGTAAAAATTGACAAGCCTCAAGGACAGGAGAAAGTAGCCAAACAAAGTTTGGCTGATAAGGATCTTCAAGGTAATGATGCACGGAATAAAGAAAAACATGATGAAAAGGAGTTGGAGAGTCATCCAAAGACGAAGCTAGATATTGTTCAAGTCACACCACCATCATGCTCTCCCAACGTATTTGAAGAGGTATGCATAGCGAGTAATTCACGTATTTCTAGATTTGGTCGCAACTTCATTATTGATACATCTATAAGAAATATTCTCATAAGTAATTTTGAAAGACCAATGAAGAAGGGTAATTTACTTGTTAGCAATAAATTTTTTATGGAACATATCGGTCAACTCATTGCGCCATTTATAAAAACCGATAATGACTTATTGTTACAGCCAAAGCTTTCCCTGTTGCTTTATCTAAAGTTCATATTTAGTTGGGTAGCTTTGCTTATTTCGTACTTGGCTTGCACTTGGTCTCAACTGAGACATGTATGTTCTAAATATCTTTGTTTCAGAAATTTAAAGCTAAGGTTAAATTCCATTGAGAAAACCGGTGCTAATATAATATCTTATCCAAAGATATCAGAGATAGAGTGGAAAACACAATGCATAGCCGAACGGGGAGATTCCAAATCTGAACCATTCGTTTGCTTATCTCCAAAGCCGTTCAAACAACAAGATCGGCTAGAAAACAAGAAGTATACCTTCAATTCAAGCATGTGTGATCAAATATTTGATTTGTTGCTGAAAAATAATTACATTACAATTCTTGATATCCATGTTAAGCCATCAATCCAAGGACGAATGTATTGTAAGTTGCATGATTCGTCCAAGCATAATTTTGAGGATTGCAACATGTTTCGTCAAATAGTTAAATCGGCCACTGAAAAAGGACGATTGAAGTTTGTTGAAACACCAAGAGATGACCAGTCTATTCCAATTGGTCCTGATGGAAAAAAGTTTTTGCATCGGCTGCTTCAAGCTAATCCATTTAAAGAGAATGTAAAAGCTGCAGGTGATGGGATCAAGCTTTCAAGTAAAGAAGTTGTTGAAGAGCATAATGAACATAATCTTGAGGGCGAGAATTCCATTGAAGCTACAATGGAGACGCTAAGGACTGGGGGGCAGCAAGCAAATCCAATGATCGATGAAAGCAAACCAAAAGAAAACAAAGGCCGAAAGCGCAAGTGTAAGAGATCAAAAATCACCTTCATTGGACTATTGAAAAAATATCAAAAGAAGAGTGAAGAGAAGAATGCTTATCAGCCAAATCATGCAAAGAAATCAAGATCACCCCCAAGGTGCAAATATGAGGATCGGTATTGGCAAAGGGAGAATTTTAATGCAACATATTCATATCCTTATTTTGTGCCGCCAATGCCAATGTCGTGGATGCCTCCCTATGCTCATATAGATACATATCCATCATGGGACAGGTATGATACAAGGGCGCATTCTCCATCTTATTTTAGACCATCTCACCAATATTATGCAGCTCCGAGAAGATCAACATTTGAACAATCACATGTTAAAGACCGTTTCAATCATAAGGAATCGGTCCAGAGCTCAAGGAAGAAGAAAGAGGTGGTCAAGCAAGTTTACCGTGTTAAAAGAGATGGTCGTAAGAGTGCAACTTTAGATTTGATCTCAAATGAAAAAGAGCCAATTAAAGTGTTGACATTGGCTAATAAAGGCAATGATACAAAGCAACAAATTATTGAGAGTCAAAGTGCCAAATCTGAAGAAAAGAAGTTGAGAGTACACAAGGCCAAAATGGAATTGCCATTGGTTAAGACAGAATCACAGCCGAGATGCCCACTCAGCTTATCGTATTGGCAAAATAATAAATTACAAAATCTTAGCGCACAAGAGCCGAGACAGAAGAACATGGCATGGGTTCCCAAGAGGATCAATTATAACAAAAATGATGTGCATACTTCTATTGCAATAAGTACAATAAAAGTGAAGCAAGAGAAGAATGGAAGAAACAAACAATTAAGCCGAGGGTGTGCATCACAACATCAAAATCTTCGGTTAGCACATCATCCATTTTCTTCAACAATGACATTGATGCCTTTGCCATGGAATTCATCCATAGGTATGATCTATTACCCTCCATGGATTTATTTTGATCCATGGATGCAATATAATTTTCTATATCATGAGAGGGTATTGCCAAGTCACTATACATTTGATTAGTTACATTTTTATTGCTAATACAAATGGGCCGGAATATTTTATTGCTATTTCATTTGTTTATTTTGGCTACTCATGATTTGGTGGATGAATTCTACATGGACCTCATGGTAATGGCCGATACTTAACTATCACCCTAAGAATATATCTATGAATGGCCGGTGTAGTATCCTAACATCGTCCTTAGTTCAATTGGAGGCCAAAACGAGGTACATGTTCATTGATATTGCCCTTGTCTTTCTAGT
Source organism: Triticum aestivum (assembly GCF_018294505.1). Classification (NCBI taxonomy): domain Eukaryota; kingdom Viridiplantae; phylum Streptophyta; class Magnoliopsida; order Poales; family Poaceae; genus Triticum; species Triticum aestivum. Next base: position 517,417,974 of record NC_057804.1, read on the forward strand.
ACTATGGAGATTATTTCGATGGTTAAATTTGTGGCAATGGCCATGGTGTTGGTGTTGTTTATTTATCTCCATATGGAGCTATTTTGTGAAGCCTCATGCCGCTTAGAATATTTTTGCACAAATAATCAAGCTGAATATGAAGCATTGTTATTCGGCTTAGAAATGTTGCTTGCCATAGGTGCTACACATATTGAGGCTTTTGGTGATTCGTTATTAGTAGTGCAACAAATATCCAAAGTCTTTCAATGTTTTGATGAATCACTTAATGTTTATCTTGATAAATGTCTAGATAAAATTTCTACTTTAGATTATTTTAGTATTGCTCATATATCTAGACATGACAATTGGAGAGCAAATGAGTTGGCACAACAAGCATCCGGCTATCATCTTGATCATGGCATGTTTCATATTTCTCAAAGGCCAACGTCTAGTTTTGCCAACATACGGGAGGCCGAACCGGAGCCCACTGTTTCGGCCACTAATGAAATATTTAATGCAGGAGAAAATCAAGACTGGAGGAAACCTATAATTGGTTATTTGTGTGATCCTAGTAAGAGGGTGGATAGGACTGTTCTGCGCATGGCTTTCAAATACACAATGAGAGATGATGGTCTCTATCGCCGAACGGTTGATGATGTTCTTTTAAAGTGCTTGGACGAGGACCAAGCGAGAGTTGCTGTGGGAGAGGTCCATGAAGGTATTTGTGGAACTCATCAATCGGCTCCCAAGAGCTGAGAATTAAGCCGAGGGTGTGCATCACAACATCAAAATCTTCGGTTAGCACATCATCCATTTTCTTCAACAATGCCATTGATGCCTTTGCCATGAAATTCATCCATAAGTATGATCAATTACCCTCCATGGATTTATTTTGATCCATGGATGCAACATAATTTTCTATATCATGAGAGGCTATTGCCAAGTCACTACACATTTGATTAGTTACATTTTTGTTGCTAATACAAAGGGGCTGAAATATTTTATTGCTATTTCATTTCTTTATTTCGTCTATTCATGATTTGGTGGATGAATTCTACATGGACCTCATGGGAATGGCCGATACTTAACTATCACCCTAAGAATATATCTATGAATGGTCGGTGTAGTATCCTAACATCGTCCTTAGTTCAATTGGAGGCCAAAATGAGGTACATGTTCATTGAGATTGCCCTTGTCTTTCTAGTACTATGGAGATTATTTTCGACGGTTAAATTTGTGGCAATGGCCAAGGTGTTGGTGTTGTTTATTTATCTCCATATGGAGCTATTTTGTGAAGCCTCATGCTGCTTAGAATATTTTTGCACAAATAATCAAGTTGAATATGAAGCATTGTTATTCAGCTTAGAAATGTTGCTTGCCATAGGTGCTACACATATTAAGGCTTTTGGTGATTCGTTATTAGTAGTGCAACAAATATCCAAAGTCTTTCAATGTTTTGATGAATCACTTAATGTTTATCTTGATAAATGTCTAGATATAATTTCTACTTTGGATTATTTTAGCATTGCTCATATATCTAGACATGAAAATTGGAGAGCAAATGAGTTGGCACAACAAGCATCCGGCTATCATCTCGATCATGGCATGTTTCATATTTCTCAAAGGCCGATGTCTAGTCTTGCCAACATAGGGGAGGCCGAATCGGAGCCCACCGTTTCGGCCACTAATGAAATATTTAATGCAGGAGAAAATCAAGACTGGAGGAAACCAATAATTGGTTATTTGTGTGATCCTAGTAAGAGGGTGGACATGACTATTCGGCGTATGGCTTTCAAATACACAATGAGAGATGATGGTCTCTATCGCCGAACGGTTGATGATGTTCTTTTAAAGTGCTTGGACGAGGACCAAGCGAGAGTTGCTATGGGAGAGGTCCATGAAGGTATTTGTGGAACTCATCAATCGGCTCCCAAGATGAAATTGTTATTACGACGTGTTGGGTTTTATTGGCCGACAATGGTTAATGATTGCTTCTGGTATTATAAAGGATGTGAAGCTTGTCAAAATTTTGGTGATATTCAGTTGGCTCCTGCTGCTATGTTACATCCTATTATCAAGCAGTGGCCTTTTAGAGGTTGGGGATTAAACTTTATTGGAGAGATTCATCCTTCTTCTTCAAAGGGGCATCGGTTTGTGTTGGTGGCGACTGATTATTTCACTAAATGGTCTGAAGTGATACCACTCAAAATATGACTCATACAGAGGTAATTCAATTCATAACTGAGCGCATTATTCATAGATTCAGCATTCCTCAGACATTAACTACAGACTAAGGTTCATCCTTTCTGTCACATCAAGTTAGAGAATTTGCCGAATCATATGATATAAAGTTGCTCAATTCCTCTCCATATTATGCCAAAGCCAATGGACAAGCTGAGTCTAGCAATAAAATATTAATCAAGCTCATCAAGAAGAAGATTGAGGAAAATCCAAGGAGATGGCATGAGCTACTGTCCGAAGCTTTATTGGCACACAGAATCTCAAGGCATGGTGCTACAAAGGTAACTCCATATGAGCTCGTATATGGTCAAGAGGCCGTTTTACCAGTTGAAGTGAATTTGAATGCTTTGAGAATAGCCAAACAAAATGATTTATCAGCGGTGGACTTTTATAACTTGATGATGGACAATACTGATGAAGTCATCGATAAACGTTTGGCTGCTTTGGAGGCCATGGAGAGAGATAAGTTGAGGGTGGCAAGAGCTTACAATTAAAAGGTCAAGTTGAAGACTTTTCAAGTTGGCGATCTCGTGTGGAAGGTGATTCTACCAATTGGTTCAAAAGACAGAAAATTCGGGAAGTGGTCTCCAAGTTGGGAAGGTCCTTTTAGGATTACAAGAGTGGTTCCTGGAAATTCATACTTGGTGGAATCCATACAAGTGGCATTGTTCCGTCGAGCTCTCAATGTAAAATATTTGAAGAAGTACCACCCAAGTGTGTGGCAAGAAGCCTAGATAGGTAACGGCCGATAAATAACTATCGCCCTCAGCATAAACATGGCTGATATATACTTATCGTCCTAAGAACATATAAATGTCTGATGGAGTGTGGACATCGTCCTTAGAACAAACACCGTACAAGTTATTTTTCGGCGCTCTAGCTATGTCAAAAAAACAGGGGGGCATGTGTTCACGCCAAAAAGTAGCACAGTCATAAAATTAGCATAGGCTGCATCAATACTAATTCAAACTTATGATTGGAGGTCACCTCTGAATGGCACTCTTTAAGAAGATCGAGATGGATATGAAGATGGTTTAAAATGGAGCTCGGAAACAATAGTTGTGACAAGTTCAGAGATGCTCATGTTGACACCAGATGAAAGAATGACATGAAACTCAATTAATATGGCCTCTAATGGAAAACGTTTCAACACGAAAGTTGTGCGTCTCATCGAAACGGTTGTTTTTTAAAGATCGTCTTAGTTCGAGGTTGTATGCAACCTATGGTGGAAAAACAAGGTCAGAAACAAAAGCTGCAGAGTCATTTCGAACCGACCGAGTAGATTTGATCGGTGAGGCCGAGTTGATTCGAAAATTTACCAGAGAGTTGGCAATGTTCATTCGGTAAGACCGAAGCAAACCAATCGGTGAGACCGAGTTTATCCGAGAAATTACAGAAAGACACAGAGAGTTGGCAACATTCACTCGGTGGGACCGAAACGAACCAATCGGTGGGACCGAGTTGATCTCGGAAATTACCAAAGATTCCTGTCCGAGTTAGGTTAGGGTTTTTGATGTTTTGGACGGAATTTTTAGTCCTTTTCTTGTACGGGAAGTCCAGCCGCCTCATAAATAGATGAGAGGTGATGGACGATTGAACAACACACAATCGATCAATCCATCTACCACTTCTTATCTTTTATCTTTTCTCCTTAACCCTAGTTCTTCCTCTTCTCGTTCTTCATTCATTCTTATTCATTGTAGGGCGGCGAACCTCGAGGCCCTAGGGGCGATCAGGTCGACCTAGGGCAGCCATAGCCGCCGCGCGCCCTGACGGGGTCCCTCCCGGGCATGTGGGGTTTCGGGTCTACAAAAGAGCCCGCCGGATTGTCTTGCGTACCGCACTTCCGGTGGGTCTCCTTCGACGTGAGCTGTGGTGCATCACCCCCGATGTCGAGGGTACATGGTGACGCGTTCGTGTGCGAACACCTTGTCTTAACAAAACCATCAACTAGCCAGGATTACAAGCATACACCCCAGATAAAGGAAAGAACAACACGACGGAAGATACGTAGGCGAAGAATAGCACCAAACTACACATCACACGCTATGAAAATTGAAGATGAACAAACAATGGTACAGCGAGGTGCTATACAAACAGTTTTTAACCCCTTTTCGTGACAGCGTTCTGAACTATCACCTAGTGAGTGACTGCGATAGGGGGGTCCTTCCCTCACGACCCAGAAACCATCGGGGATATGCCCTCCTGGCACACACGCTCGACAAAATGAGGTCATGTGCGACCGGCGAGCGATCAAATACAATTATATGTACAGTAGTGCTAAAAAATTACAATTATATAGGTGAAATCGTTTTCGGTCATAAGTACATCCCACACAGTCAGTCCCCGCTAAACGTTTCCGTTCGTATATACATCCCACACAGTCGCTCCAAGGAAAATGTTTCCATTTGTAGGTACATCACACACAATTTTCCATGTTAAATTGTTTGTGATAGCATTGCCATTGCATATGATATTAACAATCTTATCGTTTGCATTATTGAATGCATCACACACGGTGCATAGAAGAAACTGTGTGGCAAAGGCTGTCCATCACACACAGTTTTTATGTGGTAAACGTTTGTGCAAGGTGGCCTAACGCAAAAAAAATTCAGGAGAATGTCGTGTGTGATTGTCCATTGATCCAACACTGTTTATTCCTAGAAACTGTGTGTGTTGCCTGAGGTCATCACCCACGGTATTTTCTCAATAACCGTTTGCAATAACAAAACCCAATTAGCAGCCTAATTTGCCATTAGCAGGCTAATCGCTCTATTATTAATATTCCATTTATTAATATAATTGACATTCATATTAAGAACATAATATATTTCATTTCCATATTAAGGAAGCAGGATTTCATAATTGAAATACATCAGAGTACAACATGATATAGCTTCAGCACTCAGCTACCCCATTACACAACTGCACCAGCACCAAGTTTCACATGCAACATCTAGAACCTTTCGAAATTAGCATCATAGACGGTACATAGACAGATGCATCTCATTTGGAAAACTGTTGAAGCGGAAGGAGAATATTGAGCCTTCATTCATGTTGAAGGTCTTGCAACTTTAGGCCAGTGCCCGTGGATGATTGACCGTCCATCCTTCGTCCTCTTTAGGAACACTTCAATATTGAACCGTGGTGTTGTATGAAAACCTTCCTCGCCTTCCGACCATAGAGGTGGTTTGAGAGGTAATCATCAGTGAACTGCTTTGGAAAGGCCTGAAAACAATGATGTGCATAAATATCTTCTCTATATTGGAAATGGGGCAAAGGAGTAAAAAAGGCAAGGTATAATAGTTAGTACCATCTTGTAGTGAACTGATGTCTTCTTCGTTGTGCAGACAAAGATCTTATTGTTTTTTGTCGCTAATTTCTTTATCCTAACAATCTTTCTGAGTTTCTTGACTTGATTGATATTCATGGACAACTCATTTCCCCATGTGCAAAAAGGGTCGAACAGTGGGTCAAAACCTCCGACAGCAGGACCTACATGTGCAAGACCAAATTGTTAAAAACCTAAATGTTAGAATGGTTCCTGCAATTGCACAATAATGTGCTATTAGACAATGGACCACGCACGTGCTAACCTCGATTGTAAACCTCAGTGATTCCCTTTGTTTCCCCGCAACACATATAAGGTAGTTAGTCATCAGGTTAAGTAAGGGTTCACATGCTATGAGTAAAATATGTTGATGAAAAATAAGCACATTGTAGATTCATCAGATTAATTAAAGCCGCATGGAAAACCCATTTATCCAAGCCAAGCATGATTACTAGGGAATATAGCACTTCTATATGTTTCTCATGTATTAAGTGCAGCCAAAATCGATTTATTCCTCACATGCACAACAATAAAAAATTCTACCCACGACAATTAGACATCGCATTGCAAAATTGAACCAAGCAGTTAACTAAACTCCACAACAAATAAACCAAACATTAACTAAGCACCACATTGCACAATATAACATACTCCTAATAGAAGATCAAATAGTTAACCGAACCAAGCATGCTTAACAACTTGGAGATATAGCAATAGTATTTGTTTCTTATGTATTTACTACAGCCAAATTCAATTTATTCCTCACATGGTATACAATAACAGAATGCACCCACAACATTGAACATCGCATTGCAGAATTGAACCAAACAGTTAACTAAACACCACAACAAATGAACCAAACGTTAACTGAGCACCACATTCACAATACAACATACTCCTAATAGAATATCAGACAGTTAACCAAACCAAGCATGCTTAACAACTTGGAAATATAGCAACTATATTTGTTTCTCATGTATTTAATACATCCAAATTCGATTTACTTCTCACATGGTATACAATAACAGAATGCACCCACAACTATTGAACATCGCATTGCAAAATTGAACCAAGCAGCATGCATGACAACTTGGAAATATAGCAACTGTATTCATTTATCATGTATTTTGTAAAGATAAATTTGATTTATTTCTCACATGGAAGACAATACAAAATTGCAACCTGAAGAATTGAACATCACATTTGCAGAATTGAACCAAACAGTTAACTGAAGACAATAACTAATTAACCAAACAGTTAATAAGTGAGCATCACACTGCACGACATATAGACACTACAAAAAAAGACACATCCATGACATTTTGGGCTGAATGAAATTTTTTTCTGTCATACTTATGAAACTTCTATGACAATAATTGTGACAAAACCCGGTATCATCATAGATGTGGTGGGCTCCTACTTCTATGACAAAAAATCATGATAGAAAATGGGCTTTTCGTCGTGGGCGGGCCGGAGACGCAGCTGCATGACATTCTTTGGGTCACGCATGACGGAAAAAATGATGGTAGAAGCGAGGGCGAGGAAAATATCTGGGAGTTCCCGGTTACGGTGGGTGGTCGGGGGCCGAGCGATGCACGTTTCTCTCATACACGTACGCACATGGGTGCGAGGCGTTGGGCCCTAAAAGAACCCGAGCGAGGCGTTCGCCTACTGAACCCGAGCGATTGCACCGCAGGCTACACGTTACTGAACCCGAGCGATCGAGCGATTCCTTCGCTATTGCTGCAAACTGAAGCCAATCGATGCTGCCTCTGGATGAATAGTGACCGTTGTTGGGGGGTTTGGATGACCAGTTCCCAGTGGGGGGTTGGATGAACAGGACCCCGTGGTGTTGCCACTGGATGAACAGGATCCCAATCGATCGAGCTGGTTGGGCGTGGATGACCAGGAACCCGTGGAGGGCTGGATGAACAGGACCCCGTGGAGGGCTGGATGAACAGGACCCTGTGGAGGGAAGGTTGAACAGTAGCTGGTGGAGGGCTAGTTGAACAGTAGCCGGTGGAGGGCTGGATGAATAGTAGCCCGTGGAGGGGTGGTTGAACAAGACCCCGTGGAGAGGGCTGGTTGAATAGTAGCCGGTGGAGTAGCGCGCGGTGGAGGCTGGATGAACAGGAGCCTGTGGATGAATAGTCACAGGTGGAGGCCGGAGGATATCGACGGTGGATGAACAGTAGCCCATGGAGGCTGGAGGAGGTCGACGGTGGAGATGAACAGTATCTCGTGGAGTCCCATTTTGTGGTACGCCACAACCCTCCCGATGAACAGGACCCCTGTTTCGACCGTAGCGCTCCAACACAAGTCTGTTTCCTCTGTTTTTCAGTATGCCACAACCCTCCCGATCAACAGGACCTTGTTTCGACCGTAGGAGGTCCTACAGAAGTCTGTTTCCTCTGTTTTGTGGTACGCCAGACCCCTCCCAATGAACAGGATCCCGTTTCGACCATGGACGGTCGAACACAAGGCCGTTTCCTCCGTTCTGCGGTACGCCAAGCCTCGTTTCCATCGGTTGTTCCATCCAAGACGGTTGGCTCCCGATGAACACGACGACGCGTTCCATTCTGACCCAGTCGGTTGGCTCCGCATGAACACGATGACGACGCAGTTTCTCCGACCCAGCCATGTACACGAGCCCTAACCGTACGTATGCGCGAGTAGGCGTTCGAGACCCCGCCTGTATGTACGTACGTGTCCGTATTTTCTTTCTTGCACCCTGGCCACTGTACGTACGTGTACATGCTATGTGCGCGCCTCTACTACAACACACACGCGCCTCCACTACGACACGTGCGCGCCTCTACATCGACCAGTATGTACGTACACGTTCACGACCAGAATGACAATGCTATGTACACTTTGACCAGGTGGGTCCCAACTGTCAAGCACTTCCTTGCGTGCGATGATGTAGCTGGTGGGTCCCAGCAGTCAGGGGGGCAAATCATTTTTTTCCTGGACGCACTTCCTTGCGTGCGAAGATGTAGCTGGTGGGTCCCAGCAGTCAGGGGGGAAACATTTTTTTCGCGAAATACGGTGACCCGTCCGGTGGGTCCCTACTGTCAGGTGGAGGAATAATTATTTTGTGTGTAATAAGGAGGCACTTCCTTGCAGCTGCGGTGGACCCAATTGTCAGCCTGTCCATGTACAATACTCTTTCTATGGAAGTTGTTCCTTGACCATGTTGACCACGCTGCGCCGAGAGCACTAGGGCGGTGGATGACGGCGAGGCCTAGGAAGGGTACGATGCGGAGCCGGAAAAGACGCGGCAGTGGAAGCCCGTGCGGAGAGGAGTACGAGGGTTCACTGGTTCAACTGCGGTGTCAGGTTGCTGTCGCCGCAGAATAACAGGGGGTGTGGGTGAGTAGAGGGATGGCCTGGCCAGCGGTGGGAGTAGTAGGGGGCAGTGAGGCCTCCGCGGCATCACAGCCGACCATGGGAGGCAGGAGCGCGTGGCACGACCGACGCTTCTTTAGGCGGCTGGAGCAAGAAGACCAGAGGTTGAAGAAGCACTATGGCCGTTGGATGGACATCATACGGTCATTGCAGCTAGAATCGTTTATATTGACTAAGTTGACAAAGCCCTTGGTACGCGTCAACTTAGTAGGCCCACAGGTCAGCCTCCGAAATGGTGCGCCCCAGATGTCAGGTGGAGGAATCATTTTTTGGGCGGCTGAAGCAAGAATATCCGAGGTTGAAGAAGAAGCACGACATCCGTTGGATGGACATCCAACGACCACTGCTGCTAGAACCGTGTGTTGACTATAAGTTGACAAAGCCTTGCATACGCGCCAACTTAGTTTTTTTAGGGGACGCGTCAACTTAGAAGGCCCACAAGTGTGTGGTAAAGAACATATAGCCTATTTGCAATTTGCAAGAATATAAAGCCTATTTTTGAATTCTAATGGAATTTACTACAACCCATTTACAGTTTGTTAAAAGTACAACCCATTTTCTAGCTAGGACAACGATTAATGATTTCAACCAACCGCTCAAAATAGAATTAAATAAAGTTTCCACATTTTGATGGGATCCAAAATATTTTTATCCGAAATTTCTAGTTGGATTAAATATAATTTCAAAATAAAGTTGTATTACGTAAAAATCCAACGAAATATTTCGCGCGCAACAAGTAATGAAATTGAAATTTTCAAATTCCAAAAATAATATATATTTTAAACTAATTACGTGTTTGGTGCATTTTTTATAGTTACTGCCCATTTATTACAATTATATCCCATTTATTATTTCTTAAAGTCCATTTTCTTGTTAAGCCTGATGCATCCCTCCTATGAAAGTTTGCAGCCCAGCGGGGCGGAGAATAACAAGTTGACATGAATATTGTGTACAATCGTCGGCCCAGTTGCATTGCTGATGTTGAAAAAAAGGCCTGTGTAGTACAGTACAACCTTACATGGCTACTCAGCCCACATTCAGCGACACCGGAAAGGCCCAAACAAGGCTTCTGTACAACTTTTTGAAGTCACTGAGCTCAATTAATAACTTAAGAAAAAAGTTAGAGTATAGTGGAACCTAATTAAAAGCTGTCACAAGCAAAGAAATAATTCAACGGGTCCCACTTGTGCATGTGTGCGTGTGCGTGTGTGTGTGAGAGAGGGACCCATCAGTCAATGCTCATAAATACATCTTTCAGCCATATGCATTGTTGATGCTGAGTAAAAACTTATATAGTTGACAATCATATAGAACATCATAGCACACTGAACTTGCATACAAAAATTTCATGCAGGCGACACAATCAGGATGGAAGTAGTGGATCGCTACGGGTAGGGCTATGTTGAAACGAACAAACTCGTACATAACGGTTCATCGTCTTTATCAATGATGGGGAAATATCTTGAATGATGTGGAAAGAAAACAGACAGACAACACAATAAGTTCTGCTAGCACATTAAGTTGACATACAACCCTTTCTAAAAAAATCAGGTACAAAATTAGAACAGGTCACAATCAAATGTACTGACACATCAATGCTTCACACCCATAGCTCAGATTTAACTAGTATCTGACAAGATTCAATTGTTACCTCAAATTAGAGCACATCTAGGCAGCAAGCCCTGCCTCTTCTCCCAAAGAAGTAGTGGCCTCCGCCGCGCGATGGAGTAGGCCCTATGCCATCCATCGTTACGAGCAACACAGGGAAAGTCTAACATTGACTCCTGTAATGGACGTCATCGACGGACCCTGGCACCAGCGGCAGCGGCAGGACTTCGATTGATGGATTGACCACTTCTTCGACATGCATGAACACTCGATATAGGTACATCCCTAACGTGGTCTGCAGCGGCATTGGTCGCGACGAATAGTACAACCCCGGTTCCTACACCGGTATCTCAACACCAATAATCTTCGGTATGGTGGAAGACGTCTTCATCCATGCCATAACCGTCAGAGCCCAGCTGTCTGGAGGAACAAACATACTTACAAGCTCACCTCCAAGGTCGTTGCTAAGCTCATTCATGGACTCGCTGTTCCAAGCACGTCGAGGCATGCCGGGGAAGGTAAGCTTTGTTAAACACTCAAGCTCAGAGGGCACCGAGCCCCATCCTGGGTGCCATCGAGCAAAGCTCACCAGCACACCATCGCAGAACAAATTCTAGGAAGATTCGAACACACGACTGCAGTCGAAAGTTGTCCGGAACCTGAAGAAGAAATCAGCCGGTGGCAGACAGACTTCGATGACCAAGTCACTTATTTGGATGCCATGTGCAATGCCAAGAGCTTTGACAAGGTCGTCTAGCGAGACGGGATGCCGGTCGTTGTTGATGGTTACCATCAGCACTTTGCCGGCAAACTGGTCGTCAAGCGCCACCATGCCACTGTTGAGCGATAGCACGCAGCGACCGAAGGCAGGACGGACCTCAGGATCTCTGGCTCGGACATCCGTGTTAACCGGTGACATGATAGTGCGCTTGAGTACAGGGAGTACAGGAGGGGGATTTGGGGGAACTGGAGTAGGAATCGAGATTCCAGAGGTGGGGGAGGGGCGGGGGATTGGGGATGAAAAGGTAGCATGAATTTCAAACACCCGCCAATTTGCTCTCGGCGCGCAAGCGCATGAAAACACCGGTGGTGCCCACATGTCTGCCTAAGAGTCCTTATTCTTTCTTTTTTTGGAGAGCGCGGCCTTTTTTAAGGATCTTTTGAGAGCCCGGCCTGAGAGTCATAATTGACCTATTTGGCATTGCGTTACTACTCGGCCCATATTCAGCGACACCTCACTGGCCCAAACAAGTGTACATCCTCGAAAAGACAATGAGCTCAAATTATAACTTGAAAAAGGAGATATACTCCGAACACTGGAGAATGGTGATGCCCTCATTTAGCGCACCAACAGTTCAAGACAATAAATAGTTTGACACAACGATATATACAACATTCAAACACTGACTAGTGACTACTACTGACATAAACATCAAGACATTATAGTTCATAAGAAGTCATGCTACATGAGCAAAACGCACCCATCAGCAGCGCTCATACTATCGTGATCCAAACGAGAATGACATTCTAAATAGAGGCAACTATTACATAGTAAGAGTGACATAGACAAGGATGACCAAATGACAAGGAATATGCATACCAAAAGAGAGAACTACCCATCCAAAACAAGCAGCAAAGACAACAAGTCATTCGAAGTGGGATGATCCAACACCATCATAATTTCCAGCCCCGCTTCAGCGACCAGTGATCTGGAGACACCAGTACTCCACCCTTTCGACGCAACAGCCCAATTACCTATCAACCTGAAGGGTTGAACCACATCACTGCCTGTCGTAATTGAGACATCCAAGGATCAAAGTTAATCTGGATGCCTTTGTCATTCTCACCTTCTTTTGGCTGCAGGCTGTATCGTTGACAATCAGGGGAGTTTTCTCCCAAACTCCTGGGGCTCGACATGTAGACACAATTTTCCATAGCAAACCGAGCCTCTCTGCCATCAAGGTTCTTGCCAACGGTGATCTCCTGGTTAATCGGATAATTGAGTCCGAGAAATGGAGAGTGTGAACCAAGGCTTTTTACCCGCCTCCAACTCAAAAATCCTGAAGGCCCCAACAAGCTGGTATCCTGCTCATAGAAGTAACAGCCACTGTCCGGATACTCACGTATTTCACGGTGCTTGTATATAGTGGGGTTTTTGCAATATAACTTTTCTAGCTCATGTGTCCGAAGGATCATCAGTCTTTTGCCGTTGTCTGATCGAGTGATGATCCAGTTGTGCTTCCTTGTTTTTGGCAAAGGTGGTGTGATGACAAAGGGTAGTAACTGTAGGGACACTGGATCATATCAAAAAGGACAGGCATTGTGAATGTAAGATCAGCATTGTTTCGAGTATGAGTAGGATAATGCAAGAAACAACATTGATATATCCCTGTTGGAACTGGGAGGAAAATACAGGGAAATGTATACTGGGTTCAAAAATATAGAAGTGCCATGCATGGTTATACTCATTTTATCTCGTAATCGATTCTTCACAGGAAACTACCATGTCATGCATGTTATGTAATCATGTTCTGTCCTCACAAACAAATTCTTCAAGGTAACTAACATACCATGCATTGTTATATACTCATGTTCTGTGGGCAAAGTTTTTGTGAGGATATTATTCTAGCCATTGATTGCTGAAGGGCGAATATAGGTATGTACACATGGTAAGCATTACAGGATTTCACTACTTCCAAATATAGAGTTCTCCATATGCACATTTACTTCCCTAATGTATGGTTAGATGAAACCAACAGTGTGGTGAATGTTTCTACATCATGAAAATGAGGAAACTAACATGGCCATTGATACACACTCATATTTAGTAGTAGTATATAGATTACTGTAAATAAGGAGAATATCCATATATTCCTAACCGTTTGATCATTCAGGGGTACAAATTGGCTGTAATGACATGGTCACAATCGCACAAATTAGCTCATTCCAAATGTAGCTGATTTACGGCGTCTCTAATACATTGCCGTAGTTCTACTCAAATTCTGCTCAAACAGGGATATGCCAATCATCACAAAAAGTTTAAACAGTGTCATGGTGTCATCATTAACATGAGAAAGAAACAACTTACACGCGCCGTCCCAGCAATATGTGGTTCCATCTGCTTTTTCGATCGCGTAAATGATGCGATTGTGTTCAATAGCATCACAAAAGTGTGTATCAGCTTTGACGATGATCCACTACGAGCTGAGTTGTCTCTAGCTAAAGAAGGCACCGACATAAAGATAGGCGATTCCGCGGTCGAACAAGGCAATTAGCTTGAAGTCTACATAATTCGCATGTCGTGTGGACACTTGGCATATTACAATCTTCTGCAAAACAAGGTCCGTCCAACTGACGTGGTAATCTAGGTGACTTGGACCGCGATGGTAAAACTCTATATAATCCAACGGAGGAAGGATAATCTCATGGGAGGTCTGGAAGTTCACGAGAACCAACTTTTTCCCATCTTCTCTGACGGCAGCTGTCGGTGTCAAAACCGGCGGATCTCGGGTAGGGGGTCCCGAACTGTGCGTCTAGGCGGATGGTAACAGGAGACAAGGGACACGATGTTTTTACCCAGGTTCGGGCCCTCTCGATGGAGGTAAAACCCTACTCCTGCTTGATTGATATTGATGATATGGGTAGTACAAGAGTGGATCTACCACGAGATCAAGGAGGCTAAACCCTAGAAGCTAGCCTATGGTATGATTGTTGTTCGTCCTATGGACTAAAACCCTCCGGTTTATATAGACACCAGAGAGGGCTAGGGTTACACAGAGTCGGTTATAATGGTAGGAGATCTACATATCCGTATCACCAAGCTTGCCTTCCACGCCAAGGAAAGTCCCATCCGGACACGGGACGAAGTCTTCAATCTTGTATCTTCATAGTCTTGGAGTCCGGCCAATGATGATAGTTTGGCTATCCGGACACCCCCTAGTCCAGGACTCCCTCAGTAGCCCCTGAACCAGGCTTCAATGATGATGAGTCTGGTGCGCATATTGTCTTCGACATTGCAAGGCGGGTTCCTCCTCTGAATAATTCATAGAAGATTGTGAACACCAGGATAGTGTCCGGCTCTGCAAAATAAATTCCACATACCACAGTAGAGAGAATAATATTTACACAAGTTCGATCTACTGACGTATTTCGTGATACGACGTCACACCACGGCCAAGCCTTTACTCGAATCGTTTTTATTGTTCCACCTCAGTGCGTTTAGCAAAGCGGTTTCCTTGGCACGTCTTGTCAAAGCAGAGATCGTGTCCCCATATTCCGGGATTCTCATCAATACGGACGTGGGTAACCCAACCGCGCCATTGATTACGGGGCTTGGGAGATAAGCGAGTTTTACTGGGCTGGTGGGGACGCATAGTTTCGTCCGCCCATATATAAGGGGATAAGGATCCACCTTTTTGCCTACGCCTTCTTCCTCCTTTGCTTATCCATCTCCGTGCACTCGAGCTCCAGCGCCCAAGTCCGCACATCTCACCTCAAGCTTCTCCAACCATGTCCGGAGCGGGAGGCAAGTGGATGGCCTCCTCCGTTACGGAGGGGCACATCAAGAAGCTGCGCAAGGCCGGATATTTGTCCAGCGATATCATGCACCGGCTCCCCGACGAGGGGCAGCTCATCCCCACCCCCGGGCCCATGAGAGGGTGGTATTCCTTCCGCATTTCCTCCCCGGACTAGGCTTCCCACTCCACCCCTTTGTCCGGGGGCTCATGTTCTACTATGGCCTGGATTTCCATGATTTGGCCCCGAATTTTATCCTCAACATCTCGGCGTTTATCATCGTGTGCGAGGCCTTCCTCTGCATCCAGCCCCACTTCGGCTTATGGCTAAAGACTTTCGAAGGTTGTGGGCGGCAGCCAAGCGGAGTGCGGAGGCGCCATGGTGGGCAAGATGCCCAACATCACCTGGCTCGAGGGTGCCTTCGTGGAAACCATCAAAGGGTGGCAATTGGGGTGGTTCTACATCACCGAGCCGCGTGACCCTGAATGGGCAGCAGTCCCCGAATTCAGATCTGGCATCCCCACACGGCTCACCTCCTGGAAAGAGAAGGGCCTGTTGTGGGGCGATTCGGAGAAGCTAACCGGACTCCAATCCTGTCTCCAAACCCTGGTGAACAAGAAGCTCAAGCTTGTCAACGTGCTCCAGGTCATGCTCATCCGCCGGATCTTCCCGTGCCAACAGCGGGATTTCAACCTGTGGGAGTTCGATTCGACACAGCACCAGACCTTGAGCGGGCTCTTCGACACTACGTACGAAGAGGCCTAGAGGGTGCTGTTCAAGGGCGCTGAGGCGCCCGCATTCGCTACCGAAGATCGCGGGTTCAGCTCATAGCGTCCGGCTGGCGAGGTAAGCCATATTATCCTTTACGGGACACTTGCTTTCCATAGTTTGACTCTATGTGGGATCTAAACTCCCAATACCTTTAACAGGCCTGGCAGAAGACGTCCGGACAGGTTAACTGTCCGGCTCCCCTTCCAGAAGACCCAACGGATGCCCGTTTGACAGGGCTGCTGGTCCCGGCGCCTTACGTGGTACCGGAGAAGAAGGCCAAGCAGAAGGCCACGGGAACCCGGAGGAGTTCCCGGCGCCAGGTGTTATCGGATTCATCGTCCAATGACTCCAAGGCGGACTCCTCCCACGAAGGCGAGGAGGAGAAGAAAGAGGCCTCTCCCCTAGTGGGGGGAGAGAAGAAGAGGAAGGCGTCCCCAACGGGGGAGGCCGAAGGGTCCAAGAAGGGACGGACCCTTCCCCCGGACTGTTCCACCAACACCGACGACGGCGACGAGGAATGGCCCTCAAGGGCCAAGCCCCTAGCGAGATCATCAGTGTCCGGACTCCTGAATAACTCATAATTTTCCTTTTTGTCGCATAGCGTCTTCTAATGCCGCATACAACCCTGTACTCTGTCCAAGGACGATCTCCCCGCTTCATCGAGCGGGTCCTTGGGTTCGTCGGATGTGAATAGCACTTCACTTCCAACCGCCTCCTCCCCCCGTGACGCCGACGATGCCGAGGTGGGGTCCCAGAAGGGGACCCACCAGGAGGAGGAGGCCCCGGAGGTGCCGCAGGGCAACCTCCGGGACTTTGGACCGGGCTCCGCACCGGAACCTTTGGTGGTTCCGGAGTCCGGCGGGCGGCCCCTTCGTAAGAAGGGCAAGACTGTGACACCGGCAGCCTCCATCCAACCGGAGGCGCCGGATAACTTGCTGGAGGCGCTCAACGGCGCTTCCATCGACAAGGAACACTGCACTGTGATGAGTGCGGTGATTTAGAAGGTTCAGCTCGCCAAAAGCGGGCTGACCGAAGCCTGCACCAGCCTTCTAACAGGCTTTGAGGTAAGAATTTTTAAGATATGTAAAATAGTACCGCATAGACAGTAGCCCCTGATGCTCGGTTCGGTGTTCGGAAAGAAAAGCCGGACCGAGGACCTAAAAAGATATACGCAGGAGTCTAACAAAAATATGTCAATGTGGGAATGCAGGCTGCACTGCTGACCTCTGCCGCACTAACTGCGGAGGTCAATTCCTTGAAGCAGAGCCTCGAGCGGTCCGAGATCGAGCTCGGCCGTGCCAAGAAGCAGCTCGAGGACAAGGAAGGTGAGTAACACCTTATTAAAGTTGTACCTTACAGAAAAGGATTTGGTTGCAAGAAAAAATGACAAGAATAATGTGGGTACTCCAGGGGCTACGAACGAGGTGGAGACCCTGAAGGAGGCGGTGTCCGCGGCCGAACACAATGCGGTCGCGGAACGCGCAGCAAGAGAAGCAGGAGGCGCGGGTGGCGGAGGTGCGGCAAGAGCTCCAGGCTCTCGTGGAAAAACACGAGAGTTTGGAGCATGACTCGAAGACTCGAGAGTCCGAGCTTGCGTCGGCTCTTGAGAGTGCCAAAGCCACTAAGGCCGAAGCAAAAGGCCCTCCAGGAGATTGAGGCAGTAAAGAAGATAGCGGCGGGTAAGGCATTCTCCATGCAAAGCAAGCTTGTAAAAGTGAATTACCTGTTACTTACCCGAAATCGGAGCTCTCCAGGAGCGTTCGCAGATCTGCCCTGTAGCGTGTCTGATGCTGCCGCTTTCAACAGAGCCGAGGAGGGGAGCTCGACGGAGAAGGTGTTCTGGTCTCAGTATGCTGAGGCCGGACATCCGGTGCTCCTAAGCGACCAGCTGAAGCAGCTGGTCGAGCTCCACAAGGTGGCCGGACAGGCCATGAAGGGCCTCATAGTTCAGCTGTGGGCCAAAGAGGCCATGCCTGGGAGCTACTTCGGTCTGGTGCGGCCGCTGGTGGACGCCTGTCCGTGGGTCGACGTCATCAAGGATTCCGCCTGCATTGAAGGTGCCCGTCGGGCCCTTGCCCGCGCTAAGGTGCGCTGGGGTAGGATGGACGCCGAGAAGCTTGTGATGGACGCGCCACCGTCGGGCAAGGAGTACCGCACGCCCAAGATGTATTATAAGGGTGTCCTGAAGGGTGCCCGCATTATTGCGGGTGAATGCTCCAAAGATGTAATTTTTGAGTAGACTCGCATTTCCTGTGCGCTGAAAACTTTGTTCATATGCGCTAAGCAACGCTTGTTAATTTAAAATATTACCTTTTGTGCGGCCGTTTATTAAATCTAAGAGATGTCAAGTCGTTGGCTTCAGCCCCCACGAGTGCTGGGGTGTTCGGGATAAACTTGAGATCTCTTGTTCTCATTTTTGGGTCCTTCTAGGGAGGCGCTCAACACAGCGAACGAGGCAACCGGACTTATAGTGCTTGAACACTCTCACTTAGCCATAGAATTCTATAATTTTAAATTTCGGCGAAGCCCTTAGTGTTCGGAAGGCTGAATTCGGGGCGCTATCCATGCCTGGGCCGGACAAAGCCGGTTCTTCGCTCTAAGCGGCATAAGTCTTTAGGGACTCGAAAAAACCTCTCGAACAGCGACCGACTCTCACCCTATCATGACAGTCAGTTTTAGCTTTCTCCACTGAGGTGCTCACCCAGCTCAACTGGGGCACAATCGCAGTGGTTCTCCCAGCTCTACCTTAGCCAATATAACGGAACGTAAGGTACCAAAACATGGGAGCCGGGCAAACCCAACTATTGACCCAAGACATGATTCGGATCCGATGCATATAATGCTATAAGTTCGGGGTGTCGCACTTGTGAAACTGTTCGGACTTATCACACCATAATATGGGGAACTTAAGCCCCTGGTGTATTTAGCCGTACCAGAGTGTACAGATGCAACATGTCATAACTGAACATATGTATAAAAAAGGAATGCAATGGTAGGCAAAAAGCAATGCATTGTTTATTCAAGAATTACTGCCATGAATGCAGAATGATAGAAATAGTGCGATAAGCAAGGGGTGAGACTATTTAACATGTCCCCCTCCAGGGGTAAGCTGCGGAATGGTGTATAAAATAGGTATAATTCTCGTAATGGAGACCACCTGGATTCTCGTCGTAGCTCTTCTGCTTCCCTGGCTGTTGTATCGTGAGTTCGGCGGGTCTACTGCCGGACAGGGCTTCTGGTAAACGGAGTCCTGAGGATAAGAGAAAAAAAGAAAAAAGTATGACACATTTGGGAGCCCCTGGTGTGGTTGAGCCACACTCTGGGCCTGCCGTGGTCGTGCCCCTCCCCCTATGCCCATGGTATCTCCAGAGCGTAGTGATGTACGCGTAGTACTGGTCTTGCAACTTTGCGAGGGCTGGGGTTGGGGCCGCATTGCTACGCGTGCTCGGAACATGCCAGGTGGTCTTGTTGTAGGTTACTCCGGGCGTGCTTGACGGTGTCCGGTCGCTTAACAGCCGGACTCGAGAATTGCCTTAAGAGGCTGCTCTGCACTTCCGCCGCGAGAGCCGCCGTATGCTCCTCCGTTCGGAGAGAGCGTTCAGTGTTTCCGTTGACCGTGATGACCCCTCGAGGGCCTGGCATCTTGAGCTTGAGGTATGTGTAGTGCGGCACCGCATTGAACTTTGCAAATGCGGTTCGTCCGAGAAGTGCATGATAGCCGCTGTGGAACGGGACTATGTCAAAGATTAACTCCTCGCTTCGGAAGTTATCCGGGGATCCGAAGACCACTTCAAGTGTAACTGAGCCTGTACAGTTGGCCTCTACACCTGGTATAACGCCTTTGAAGGTCGTCTTTGTGGGTTTAATCCTTGAGGGGTCTATGCCCATCTTGCGCACTATATCCTGATAAAGCAGGTTCAGGCTGCTGCCGTGGTCCATCAGGACTCTAGTGAGGTGAAATCCGTCGACGATTGGGTCTAGAATCAATGCGGCGAATCCGCCGTGGCGGATGCTGGTGGGGTGGTCCCTTCGATCAAAAGTGATCGGGCAGGAGGACCATGGATTGAACTTTGGGGCGACTGGCTCCATCGCGTATACGTCCCTGAGCGCACGCTTCCGCTCCCTTTTGGGTATGTGGGTTGCGTATATCATGTTCACTGTCCGCACTTGTGGGGGGAAACCCTTCTGTCCTCTGTTGTTCGGCGGCCGGGTCTCTTCCTCGTCATCGCTATGTAGCCCCTTGTCATTGTTTTCGGCAATTAACTTGCCTGCCTGCTTGAATACCCAACAATCCCTGTTGGTGTGATTAGCTGGCTTTTCGGGGGTGCCGTGTATCTGGCATGAGTGGTCGAGTATCCGGTCCAAATTGGACGGGCCCGGAGTAGTTCTTTTGAGTGGCTTTTTCCGCTGACCGGGTTTAGAGCCTCTGAATCCGGCGTTGACTGCCGTATCTTCAGTATTATCGCCGTTAATGCAGTGTTTGTGCTTATTACGACGCAACCTGCCATTGCTGTCCTTGGTATCCGGACTATCAGAATTTTTGGTGAGGTTGTTACTGCAGGCTAGCCAGCTGTCCTCTCCCGCACAGAAGCGGGTCATGAGTGATGTGAGGGCTGCCATGGATTTCGGCTTTTCCTGTCCTAGGTGCCGGGCCAGCCACTCGTCGCGGATGTTATGTTTGAAGGCTGCAAGGGCCTCTACATCCGGACAGTCGATGATTTGATTTTTCTTGGTTAAGAATCGAGTCCAGAATTCTCTGGCCGACTCGTCTGGCTGCTGAATTATGTGGCTTAGGTCATCAGCATCTGGTGGTCGCACATATGTGCCCTGGAAGTTATCTAGGAATGAGGCTTCCAGGTCCTCCCAACACCCAATTGATTCTGCTGGCAAGCTGTTAAGCCAATGCCGAGCTAGTCCTTTAAGCTTGAGTGAGAGGTATTTGATGGCGTGAAGATCATCACCGCGGGCCATGTGGATATGAAGGAGATAGTCTTCGATCCAAACCGCGGGGTCTGTTGTGCCATCGTAGGCTTCAATGTTCACGGGTTTGAACCCTTCGGGGATTTGATGATCCATTACTTCATCTGTGAAGCATAGTGGGTGTGCGGCGCCTCTATATTGGGCTATATCACGATGTAGCTCAAGCGAGCTTTGTCTACTGTGTTCGGCCCGGCCGGAATTGCTGTATCTAGCGTGACGGTTGTCGTCGCGAATCATGGGGCACCCACGCGATCCGTAGATCGATCTTGATTGTCTTGCCTTATCCTCCAATATGTCTTGCAAGTCCGGCGCATTCCCCCGTGGCTTTGTACTTTTCGAGCGATGACGGGGTACGGCTTTAGTGGAGGGCCTAGAGGCCTCTCTGTCACGGCCACGAGGTGGCCGGTCGGCCGTATTGTGCGCTGGTGATGTAGTTTTATATGCTTCCTCCTCTAATCAGGGCAGCAGCTTGCGTTTGGGGTAGCTTTTGGAGGGGCGTTCGAGTTCGTACTCTTCGGCCTCAAGGACTTCGGTCCATCTGTCAGCTAGGAAATCTTGATCAGCTCTAAGTTGTTGCTGCTTTTTCTTGATGCTGCTTGCCGTGGCCATGAGTCTGCGTTTAAAACGCTCTTGTTCGACGGGATCCTCAGGCACGACGAATTCGTCGTCGTCGAGGCTCGCCTCGTCTCCGGAGGGAGGCATGTAATTATCGTCCTTTACCTCTTTGTCTGCCGCTCTCTCATGAGGGCTGGCTTCTCCATCCTCCTGTGCTGAATCTTGCTGGAGGGGGTTGTCTTCGGCACTGTCCGGGGTGTTATTGTCTCCGGTGCCGGAATCTCCATTCTTGCTGTGGCGGGATTTAGAGTGGCGCCGCTGACGCTGGCGCTTAGGCTGTTTCTTGGAGGGGTCTTCCTCCGCTGTTTCATCGCCATTCCCGTCCTTTGGGATGTCCACCATTTA
Organism: Triticum aestivum; assembly: GCF_018294505.1. NCBI lineage: Eukaryota > Viridiplantae > Streptophyta > Magnoliopsida > Poales > Poaceae > Triticum > Triticum aestivum. The sequence continues at coordinate 517,439,767 of NC_057804.1, forward strand.
TATGTCGTATGACGAGGTGGCTTTCTAGTGCCCTGTAGGCGCTGGTTCTTGGTCGTCTCCGGCATCGTCGTCCATACCGTCGATGTCTTCGGAGTCGAAGTCTAGCATGTCGGTTAGGTCGTCGACAGTGACTACAAAGTGGGTGGTGGGTGGGCTTTGAATTTCTTCGTCGTCCGCATCCCAACCGCCCTGACCGTGATCCGGCCAGGGCTCTCCTGATAAAGAGAGATACTTTAGCGAATTCAGGATGTCGCCAAAAGGCGAGTGCTGAAAGATGTCCACAGCAGTGAACTCGATGATCGGCACCCAATCGGAATCGATTGGTAGGGGTGCGGGAGGTTCGGAGTCCGACGAGGAGTCTGGCACCCCGGAGTCACGAGCTTCGCAAGGGACAGGGTCGGTATTCGGCTCCATCGCCGTAGAGGTAGCAGCCCCCGAGGCGGTGTCTAGCCACCCATCCTCGATCGGTGCAGTCGGCTCCGAGTTAAGGGTCGGAGCGGACTCTCGTGCGGACTCCAGGGCACTGTCCGGCAGCAGAGCTAAATCATGCCCATCGTGACAGTGCGGCGCGCTCGGCTGTGGCTCGAATCCGACGAAGATCAAGTCTCCGCGGATGTCGGCCGTATAATTCAAACTTCCAAATCTGACCTGATGGCCATGGGCGTAGCTTTCGATCTGCTACAGATGGCCAAGCGAATTGGCCCGCCGTGCAAAGCCGCCGAATACGAAGATCTGTCCGGGGAGAAAAGTCTCCCCCTGGACTGCGTCGTTGTTGATGATCGAAGGAGCCATCGGGCCTATGAGCGACGACACAGAGGAACTCTCAATGAAAGCACCAATGTCGGTGTCAAAACCGGCGGATCTCGGGTAGGGGGTCCCGAACTGTGCGTCTAGGCGGATGGTAACAGGAGACAAGGGACACGATGTTTTTACCCCGGTTCGGGCCCTCTCGATGGAGGTAAACCCTACTCTTGCTTGATTGATATTGATGATATGGGTAGTACAAGAGTGGATCTACCACGAGATCAAGGAGGCTAAACCCTAGAATTTAGCCTATGGTATGATTGTTGTTCGTCCTACGGACTAAAACCCTCCGGTTTATATAGACACCGGAGAGGGCTAGGGTTACACAGAGTCGGTTATAATGGTAGGAGATCTACATATCCGTATCGCCAAATGTCGGTGTCAAAACCGGCGGATCTCGGGTAGGGGGTCCCGAACTGTGCATCTAGGCGGATGGTAACAGGAGACAAGGGACACGATTGAGGGAGTACTGGACTAGGGGGTGTCCGGGTAGCCGAACTATCATCATCGGCCGGACTCCAAGACTATGAAAATACAAGATTGAAGACTTCGCCCCGTGTCCGGATGGGACTTTCCTTGGCGTGGAAGGCAAGCTTGGCGATATGGATATGTAGATCTCCTACCATTGTAACCGACTCTGTGTAACCCTAGCCCTCTCCGGTGTCTATATAAACCGGAGGGTTTTAGTTCATAGGACACAACAACAACAACAATCATACCATAGGCTAGCTTCTAGGGTTTAGCCTCCTTGATCTCGTGGTAGATCAACTCTTGCACTACCCATATCATCAATATCAATCGAGCAGGAGTAGGGTTTTACCTCCATCGAGAGGGCCCGAACCTGTGTAAAAACATCATGTCCCTTGTCTCCTGTTACCATCCGCCTAGACGCACAGTTCGGGACCCCCTACCCGAGATCCGCTGGTTTTGACACCGACATTGGTGCTTTCATTGAGAGTTCTTCTGTGCCTTCGCAATCAGGGAGGATGCCTCTTCCCGTCTTTAAAGATGGTACCATTGCCAAGGGAGCTTTGGCCACCGGCCAAACTATCTGACTAAGTGGTTTTCTTATGACCGCCTGTTCGGCCGCCGCTCCGACGACGACCTCCCGGGTCATCAAAAGCGATCTTCACATCAACTCGGAATTCGCCGAGCTGCTGGATCCGATGGAGCTCTCCTCCGTAAACGAGCTCTTGGATCAGATCACCGCCCTGGGAGTCCCTACAGACTATGATCAGATTGGGCTTAAAACCGATCTGAGAGAGATCAACTCTCCTCAGGCTACCCACCACATTGCAGTGGTGGAGGAACAACGCGGCGACTCTTCTTCTGTATTAAAGACCAGTTATGTCCGGACTCCTGATCCCTCCATGCCGGATTCCCGTGGAGGGACGGACGTCGGTCAAGCACTGAACCTAAAGTCAGGCAGCGGACCAGATTCGTTGGACAACGTCCAGCAATCCAAGCTTCCAAATTCGGAAACTTTTCGGCCCTTGAGCCTCAAGCGGGGCAGGGTTCCGGACTTAATTCCACCCGCCCACCCAAACATAAGGGATTTATCTCAAATCCCGCAAGAGCCCACGGAAACAGTACATCATTACTGGGCCAGATTCCTCCTGGTTATGGACAGGATAAAGGACTGCCGTGAGGAAAGCGCAATCGCAATTTTCTGCAACAATTGCACGGACAAGGGAATCACTAACGCCATAAGTCGTCGCGAATTACACGCTTCGCCGACCTGGCGTCCATAGTACGAAAGTACTGTGCGATGGAGAGTGCTTGGAAAACCAAAACTAAGTTTTGGGACAATCCGGCGCCGAACACAACCCTAGTCCGAAACAAAAGGGTGCATCATGCTCAGGCACCTGGGACAAAAACCAAAAATCGAAAACCCCCTAAAGGGAACGGAACCATACTAGAGGGATGGCTCAGCGGATCCTGTAAAATTCATAGTACAGAGGGCGCCACTCCAACACATAGCCTTCGAGCATGTTGGATACTACGGCAGGTGGCCAAAAGTGGCGAAGAGCTTTTAGCCCCGAAGAACCAGCCTAACAGTACCAGTACGGTATTAACAGTCTTCGAGACTTTCGCATCAAATAATATGCGGAAACGAACAATCCGCAGCCTCGCCGAAGTCTACCAAGTAGCAACAACAAATCCATGGAGCGACACGGCCATCACCTTCAACGCCAGCGAGGAACCAAAATTCGGAACAGCCCGAGCACCAGCCGCATTGGTCCTCAGTCCAATAGTGGACGGCTTTCGTCTTACCAAGGTACTCATGGATGGCGGCAGCGGATTAAACCTCATTTACGAGGAAACCCTTCGAAAAATGGAAATAGACTGGAGCCGCATTGAGCGAAGCAGCACAACCTTCAGAGGAATAATCCCTAGTCGGGAAGCACGCTGTGCAGGAAAAATTACACTGGATGTGGTGTTCGGCGCACCGGACAATTACAGGTCCAAGGAGGTCATGTTCCAAGTGGCCTCGTTCAGCAGCGGATATCACGCTTTATTAGGGCGTGAGGCATTCACAATTTTTCAAGCTATACCCCATTACGGGTACATGAAGCTTAAAATGCCCGGACCCAATGGAATCATCACTCTTGTGAGTGATCCGGACACAGCGCTCCGCGCCGAAAACAAGACAGCCGCACTAGCTTTAGAGGCACTATCCGAAGCCCTAGCGGCAGAGGAACTCACTGCGCTGCGCTCCACGGTGAACAGGGACGATGTGATACTCGATAAGAGATCCAAGTCCACCTCTTTTAAACAAGCGGACGAAATAGTCAAATTCCAAGTCCATCCAACGGACCCCACAAAGACGACCTCCACCGGAGCACAATTAAACCCTGAGGTAGACACCGCACTACGAGAATTCCTTCGGGAAAATTGGGATATTTTTGCCTGGCACCCTTCAGATATGCCAGGAATCCCACGTAGGCTGGCAGAACACAGCCTAAACATCCTAAAAGGATTCAAGCCAGTCAAACAGGCTCTTCGGCGATTTTCCGAACCAAAAAGACAGGCAATGGGAGAGGAGCTAGCCAAACTATTAGAAGCCGGATTCAACAGAGATATAAAACATCCGAACTGGCTAGCGAACCTGGTAATGGTACACAAAAAAGACAAATCCTAGCGCCTTTGTGTCGATTTTAAAGACCTTAACTAAGCCTGCCCAAAGGATCCTTTCCCCCTTCCCCGCATCGATCAAATCATCGATGCTACCGCAGGGCACGATTCGTTGTGCTTCCTCGACGCATACTCCGGCTACCATCAAATCAAGATGGCGGAGACAGACCAAGCCGCAACGGCATTCATTACTCCATACGGACCATTCTACTTCAACACAATGCCCTTCGGACTCAAAAACGCCGGCGCAACATATCAGCGCATGATTCAGACATGTCTGGCTACCCAGATCGGCAAAACAGTGGAAGCATACGTAGACGATGTGGTCGTCAAGACCAAACACGTCTAAACTCTAGTAGACGATTTGAGGCTCACATTCGACAACCTTCAAGCATATGACATTAAGCTCAACCCGGAAAAATGCGTTTTCGGCATACCAGCCGGAAAGCTCTTGGACTTCATTGTATCCGGTAGAGGAATTGAAGCAAACCCAGCCAAGATCCGAGCTCTGTCACAATTGGATATCCCAAAAGACCTCAAACAAATACAAAAATTGACTGGATGTGTGGCGGCCCTAAGCCGCTTCATCTCCCATTTGGGAGAAAAAGCATTGCCCCTCTATCGCCTCCTCAAGGGCACCGAACACTTCGAATGGACGGATGCTGCCATGGCCGGACTCGAAGAAATAAGTGCCATATTGGCAACAAATCCGGTCCTGGCCGCGCCCAACTTGGGCGAACCAATGTTGTTATATATCGCGGCAACACATCAAGTTGTTAGTGCCGTACTCGTCGTCGAACGAGAAACAGAAGAGCACAAATTCCCTCTTCAAAAACCAGTTTACTACGTATCCACTGTCCTAACTCCATGCAAGTCCCGATACCCACATTATCAAAAGATAGCGTACGCGGTGTTCATGGCATCCCGGAAGCTGCGACACTACTTTCAAGAGTGTTTGATAACAGTGGCTTCCGAAGTACCTCTCAACGACATCATAAACAACTGCGACGCGATGGGCAGGATTGCAAAATGGGCCATTGAGCTTTTACCATTCGACATAACCTACAAACCACGGCGAGCTATAAAATCGCAAGTTTTGGCTGACTTCATCGCTGAATGGACTGAAGCCGAACTCCCTAAAGAGTACGGCGCATATTCCAATTGGATTATGCACTTCGACGGCTCTAAAATGTTGGCCGGCTTGGGGGCTGGCGTCGTCTTGACGTCCCCAACCAGAGATACAGTCCAATACGTACTTCAAATAATGTACACGGACTCCAACAATGCAGCCGAATACGAGGCCTTTCTACATGGTCTCTGGATGGCAATCTCCATGGGTATTCAATGCCTAGAGGTGTGCGGGGATTCAAACCTCGCAATATCCCAAGTAAACGGAGACTTTGACGCCAAGGATCCAAAAATGGCAGCCTACCGCAACGCCGTCTTAAAAATGTTAGCCCGGTTCGAAGGACTTGAATTCCACCTTGTAGCCAGGGATAATAACCAGGCGGCCGACGTGTTGGCACGCATCAGCGCAAAGCGCGATGCCGTCCCTCCAAATATCTTCCTGGAGCGGCTCTTTAAGCCATCCGTAGTATGGGAAGAGAAGTCCGGGAGCAACAATCCGGAAACAACCGCACCACCCAACACCGAACATTCTGACATAATCGGTGGCTCAGCCAATGAAATAACAACTTCAGCCCACGAAATAATGGCAGTCATTGCCCCGTGGCCGAAACCGTTCCTAGCCTACTTAATTAGGCAGGAACTCCCCGAAGACCAAAATGAGGCTCGCTGCATAGTTCGGTGATCTAAAGCCTACAAGGTCCATGAGGGAGAACTTTATAAGAAAAGCACAACCGGAGTCCTTCAAAGGTGCATCTCCGAAGAGGAAGGGCGAAATCTCCTGGCTGAAATTCACGCCGGACTCGGCGGGCACCACGCTGCAGCCCGGGCCCTTGTGGGCAAGGCCTTCCGTACAGGATTTTATTGGCCGACCGCCCGGGTAGATGCTCAGGACTTAGTCCAACGATGTGTCGGTTGCCAGCTCTTTGCTAATCAAAGCCACATGCCACCCACCGCCCTCAAAACTATACCCATCACTTGGCCGTTCGCGGTCTGGGGGCTTGACATGGTTGGACCCCTTAAAGGGGGAACCCACAAGCAAAAATACCTATTGGTCATGGTGGACAAATTCACCAAATGGATAGAGGCCAAGCCAGTTAAAACGGCCGAATCCGGACCTGTGATATACTTCATATCCGGGGTAGTACACCATTATGGCGTCCCCCACAGCATCATCAGTGATAACGACATGAATTTCATGGCCGACGAGGTTAAACTCTGGTGCAAAAAAATGGGCATCAAGCTCGACTACGCTTCAGTCTATCACCCTCAAACTAATGGTCAGGTCGAACGAGCAAATGGTCTAATCATGAGCGGCATCAAACCCAGGTTAGTGCGGTCCCTCACGGAATCTAACAGGCACTGGGTAGAGGAGCTCGACTCCATACTCTGGGGGCTGCGGACCACGCCAAATCGTACCACCGGATTCACTTCATTCTTTACGGTATACGGTGCAGAGGTAGTCTTGCCCTGCGATATAATTCATGACTCACCTCGAGTGCGCATGTACGAAGAAACAGAAGCCGAGTTGGATCGGCAGGACAGTTTGGACGCATTGGAGGAGGAGCGCGACGTGGCAAAGGCTCCTTCCGCATTCTATCAGCAGCAGGCTCGAAGATATCAAAGCAGAGAAGTACGGGCCAAAACTTACAATGTTGGCGAACTAGTTCTACGCCTGCCGGACAAGAAAAAGGACAAACTCAAGCCCAAATGGGAAGGTCCCTTCATCATCGACCAAGTCCTGACCGGCGGAGCATACCGTCTGCGAAACGCATCGGACAACCGACTCGAGCCGAACCCATGGAACACAGCCCGCCTCTAAAGATTCTACGCCTAGCGCCGGACTCAGAGTTCGTCTCCTTCCTCCGTCCACATTTTATATTTCAGTTGTCTTTAATTTCTCTCTTTTCTCCTCCCTTTTTCATAGAGCCTTTAAGGGCTGACCTGCGCATTGTTCGCACACACTTGACGTGCTATCCGCACTCATTATACCTGGGGGCTTCTTTAATAGAAGCTTATTTATACGGGCTTTATGCCCAACACATGCGTCAAACTTCCGCATGAACCTTTTATTCACCATTATATGCATCGATATGACATAAGTTTTGGCCAAGCTGGGTTGCCTGGCTCCTGTGCTTACCCCTACGTTCCCGATTGTTCGGCTAGGAGGTAAAGGGAGCACCTCGGCGATTGTTACTGCCGGGTCAGCAGTTGAAAGCTAGCGTTCTTAAGGGAATATTCGGTCGGTGACTTGAAAGCTGATTTATTACTTATTTATTTATCTGCCCCCCAGATGCTTTTTCTGCTCTTTTCGCAGTCCGGACATGCACTTTAGAGCATGCCTCCCAGGGAAAGGAACCCCTAATGGAACTATTCTCCCTGGAAGATGTTTCTTACTAACCATGTAATATAACATAACTAGTTGGGCACTTGTCTGATAAAGCACTAATGACCCCTGCGCCTGGTGAGGGAGTCCTGGACTAGGGGGTGTTCGGACAGCCGGACTATCATCATCCGCCGGACTCCAAGACTACGAAGATACAAGATTGAAGACTCCGTCCCGTGTCCGGATAGGACTTTCCTTGGCGTGGAAGGCAAGCTTGGCAATACGGATATGTAGATCTCCTACCATTGTAACCGACTCTATGTAACCCTAGCCTCCTCCGGTGTCTATATAAACCGGAGGGCTTTAGTCCGTAGGACAACATACATTACAACAATCATACCATAGGCTAGCTTCTAGGGTTTAGCCTCCTTGATCTCGTGGTAGATCCACTCTTGTACTACCCATATCATCAATATCAATCAAGCAGGACGTAGGGTTTTACCTCCATCGAGAGGGCCCGAACCTGGGTAAAAACATTATGTCCCTCGTCTCCTGTTACCATCTGCCTAGACGCACAGTTCGGGACCCCCTACCCAAGATCCGCCGGTTTTGACACCGACATTGGTGCTTTCATTGAGAGTTCCTCTGTGCCGTCACTGATAGGCCCGATGGCGTATTCAACCAATAACGCTGTCCAGGGTGAGACTTTTCTCCCCGGACAGATCTTCGTATTCGGCGGCTTCGCACTGCGGGCTAATTCGCTTGGCCATCTGGAGCAGATCGAAAGCTACGCCCCTGGCCGTCAGGTCAGATTCGGAAGCCTAAACTTCACGGCCGATGTCCGTAGAGACTTGATCTTCGACGGACTCAAGCCACAGCCAAGCGCGCCGCACTGTGACGATGGGCATGATCTAGCTCTGCCGCCGAACAGTGCCTTGGTGGTCGCACATGAATCCACTTCGGCCATCAGTCCGGAGCTGATCGCCCAGATCGAGGATCGGTGGATAGACGCCGCCTCAGGGGCTTCAACTTCCACGGTGATGGAGCCGAACATTAATCTTGTCCCCCGCAAAACTCGTGATTCCGAGGTGCCGGACTCCCTGCCGGACTCCGAACCTCCCACGCCCCTACCAATCGATTCGGATTGGGCGTCGGTTATGGAATTCACCGCCGCGGACATCTTCCAACATTCTCCTTTGGGAGACATCCTAAATTCGCTAAAGCACCTCTCGGTATCGGGAGAGTCCTGGCCGGACTATAGCCAGGTTGGTTGGGGTGCGGACGATGAAGAAATTCAGAACCCACCCACCACCCACTTTGTAGCCACTGTCGATGATCTAACCGACATGCTAGACCACGACTCCGAAGACATCGACGGAATAGACGACGATGCCGGAGACAAACAAGAAACAGAGCCCATAAGGCACGGGAGGACCACCTCGTCATATGACATATACATGGTGTATACCCCAAAGGAGGGCGATGAGAAGGATCAACGGGCCGCGGCAGAAGATAACCCCGCCGACAAACAACCAAAACGGCGACGCAGACGCCGCCCTAAGTCCTGCCTCGACGACAACAACGCTCCCAAGGAGCCGGTAATATAGCAGGGCTCACAAGCGGACGACGAATATGCAGATAAGCAACTGTCCGAACATGACGAGTCAGATAATCAGTCAAGGCCCGGCGAAAACGACAGTCCGGACGACCTCATGCCGGACACACCGCCGGAGAGCAAAAACCTCCGGAAAAGACTCGTCAACACTGCAAGAAGCCTGAAGAAGGAAAAGCGGAAGCTCAAAACAGCGGAAGACACACTCAGAATGAGATGGAGCAAAGTACTCAAGACCACGGCCAAATACGGCAATGGTCACCAATCAAAGAGCTACCCGAAGCGCAAGCTGCTACCAGAATTCGACAAAGAGTCCATAGAGCCTCCACCGTCAAGAAATAAAAAGGCTGCCTGGTTGGATAGACGGCCAGATGATAGGCCAAATTCTGAAAGCGGCGCCACACATAATGAACCTGGAAAGACAGATGGCCCACCCAGGTCCATCTACGGGCCAAAGAAGAAGACCCCAGGAAGCAAGGCAACACGTCAAGTGTCCGAGGATAGCGGCACACCCAAATACAGGGGTGTCGCACACCCACTATGTTTCACCGATGAGGTGCCGGATCATGAATTCCCAGCAGGATTCAAACCCATAAACATAGAGGCCTACGATGGAACAACAGACCCTGGAGTCTGGATAGAAGATTACATACTACATATACACATGGCCAGAGGAGATGATCTCCACGCCATAAAATACCTACCCCTCAAGCTCAAAGGGCCAGCCCGTCATTGGCTTAAAAGCCTCCCAGAAAACACAGTGGGAAGTTGGGAAGAGCTCGAGGAAGCGTTTAGAGCAAATTTTCAAGGGACCTATGTCCGCCCTCCGGATGCAGATGATTTAAGTCATATAACTCAACAACCCGGAGAGTCAGCGCGCAAATTCTGGAACAAGTTCCTCACTAAAAAGAACCAAATAGTCGACTGTCCGGACACCGAAGCCTTAGCAGCTTTTAAACACAATGTCCGAGACGAATGGCTTGCCAGACACCTCGGCCAAGAAAAACCGAGGACAATGCCCGTGCTAACAAGCCTCATGACCCGCTTCTGTGCGGGAGAGGATAGCTGGCTAGCAAGATGCAGCACCAGCGACCCAAGTACATCCGAGATAAGAGATGGAAACGGAAAATCACGGCGCAGAAAAGAGCAGCGCCGGAATAAAGAGAAAAGCCCAAAGAGCACGACAGTCAACGCCGGATTCAAAAGCTCGCGGCCAAACAACAAAACATCGCCTCCTAAGGATGACGGCGAGGAGCTGTCCAACTTAAACAAGATTTTGGGTCGGATATGTCAAATCCACAGCACCCCCGGAAGGCCTGCAAACCACACCCATCGGGATTGTTGGGTTTTTAAACAGTCCGGCCGACTAAACGCCGAACACAAGGGGCTCGACGCGTCAAGCGAAGACGATAAACCCCACCAGCAGAGCACCAGAAAACAAAAGACTTTCCCGCAAGGGGTCAAAGAAGTAAATTCACTTCATATGATAATACGGAAACATAGCGTGGCACTTTCTAAAAAGAGATTAGCGCGGTCCAACCTAGCAGACCATAGAGATTGGATATCAAAACCAATCACTTTCGACCACCTGGACTATTCTAGAAGCGTTCGAAACACGGGACGGACTCCCTTGATACTGAATCCCATGATAGACGGACTACAATTTACTAAAGTCCTCATGGACGGAGGCAGCGACTTAAACCTGCTGTATTCAAACACAATCCGTAGGATGGGGATAGACCCTACCAAAATTCGACACAGCCTCACTTCCTTCAAAGGAGTGACGCCAGGCCCTTACGCCAAGTGCACAGGCTCCATATTACTAGAAGTCGTGTTCGGATCACCGAACAATGCTCGGCGCGAAAAGCTAATTTTTCACATCGTCCCATTTAAAAGTGGATATGAAGCACTATTGGGACGAAAGGCTTTTGTCCGTTTCAACGCCATACCGCATTACGCGTCTCTTACACTCAAGATGCCCGGTCCGCGTGGCATCATTTCAGTGCGAGGGTCACTCAAAGACTCCGGACTCGGATAGACGAGTCCGGCTTCAGCAGGCTAGGGGTTCCCTAGCCGCACACCTCTTCACAGGGGGCTGCGCGCACAAACAACCACAGGTTCATACAAACCCCGCTTTACTTATTTATATATCTTCTTTTATACATACCTTTTTCGCACAAATTGTTTTCAAACTGAGCATTCCTCTCTTTTTACAGATGAACAACGTGCATACCCGTCCAGGATAACGGCGCAATGGAGACACAGGCGCAGACGTGCAGTAGGGACCCGTTGTGTGGATTCTTTTCAGATTAAGACCCTGCGTAAACCTTTTTTACTGTCTCCTGTTGTTATTCTCCCTTGGTTTTCTTCCTATAGCCAATGCGGAGCCTGACGTTTTGGCATCGGCCGCGTCAGAAGACTACGCCCGTACCTAGACACGAGGGGCTTAGGGCATTGTTCTGCCCATTATCATAAAGACCGGACACCTTCGGGAGTGTTCGGCGTCTCGAGTTAGGCATTATATGCATCAGCTCCGAATCATGTCTTTGGTCAAATGTTGGGTTTGCCCGGCTCCTGTGTTTTGCTGCCTTACGTTCCGTATCATCGGCTAACGCGGCACCAGGAGAACTATTGCGATTGTGCCCCGGTTCGGCTGGGCGAGCACCTCAGTAGAGAAAGCCGAAAAATGACTGTCATGATATAGCGAGAGACTGGTCAACCACTCGATCGACCACCGGAATGTTTAGAATTCCCCGCTTTGATGAAGGACCGTTTCCCAGTCAGGCACACACGCGCCCCAAATTCGGAGAAGTGCGGTGCCCCAAGGGGCTATATCGTAGCCCCACCCTCGAACTCCACTGGCTAAGTGAAAGTGATAAAGCATTATAGTCCGGATTGCCTCGTTCGCTACGCTATCACCTCCTTAACAGGACCGAGACGTCGGATTAAGTGTGAAAACGTGCTATTTTTGCGAACACCCCCGCACCTTGTGCGTGGGGGCTGAAGCCGAAGACTGCAATCTTTCAGGTTATACAAATGTATATGTAAACAGCCGCATAGGAGAAGTTTTACTACTTGGGACGCACAAGTATAAAATGCAGTCATAGCATAATCATCGTTTTACAAGCTAAAAAACGTTCATTTGAACGTGACATTTTTCGAGCACTGCGACTCTATTTCACGAGCACCACGCATAACTTCCCCGAAATAGTGCTCGGCGGGGAGCCGGTTTTCATCCGAGCTCTGGGCGGCAACAGTGGTGGCATCCATCTCCGTCCAATGCGCCTTCACGCGGGCAAGAGCCATCCGCGCGCCCTCGATGCAGGCCGACCGCTTCATCTCCTTGATATGCGGCACCGCTCCAAGGAATTGCTGCAGTAAGCCGAAGTAGCTCGTCGCCTTGGGCCTCTCCGGCCAGACATGAGCCACGACGTCAGTCATGGCAAGTCCGGACAACCTATTTAGCTCGGCCCATTCGGCCAATCGGTCGGTCAACGGAAGTGAGCGATCCGGACTATGGAATTGAGACCAAAATAGCTCTTCTGTCTCGTGATCCTTCTGGCTCCGGAAGTGCTTAACGGCATCAGCCGCACTTGCCGCTAAGTCCATATACGGATCCTCCGGACTCCACAGCCGATCAAATTGAGCATACTTTTGATCCATAAACCGGCGACGCAGCAGATAAGGCTTGCCAGCCACGATATCTCCGGCCTGGCGCAGCTCCTCCTTCATGGCCCGCATTGCAGATCGGGCATCCTTGGCCTCGGCGGTGGCCTTCCTCAGGTCTTCCCGCTCCGATAAACGCTCCTTTTCAAGAGCCTCATTGCGGTCGGCAGCATCTTTCACTTTCACAGCCAATTCGGCCACCTCTTCCCTGCTTAGGTAGTGTGCAGCCTTTTCGGCTTTCAACTCCTCGGCTGCCCTCGAGGCAGCCGCGTCACTCCTTCGGGCTTGTTCCTTAGCTTGGGCAAGTTCGGCCCGAAGGCTCTCCGTAGCAGCAGCACCATCTGTACAACAGCATATAATTTATCAAGAGGAGGGCCTTGACCTCCTTAATAAAGCGACTGCGGAGAACTAATTTACCTTGCGACTCGTCAAGTCGCCGGTTAACAAGCGCGATGTCCGCATCCGCCACGTCAAGTTGCCGCATTAACTTAGCAACTCCACTAGTCCGACTATCCCTCGGACTATCCGCCACCTGCATAGGAATGGCGACATTAATTACTTACGATTTTGATCCTCGGCACGCTGTCGTCTTCGACAACCTACCGAGTCTCGGGGGCTACAATCTATACAGGGCGCATTTTCATGTGCAGAACTGTTAATAGACAAAGAGATGCGTCATTTTCGCGTACCTCAAACCCCGCTAGCAAGCTCATAGAGGCATTGCGCAATCTGCTCTCCGCGGATGAAATCCTTCCAATCACCACACGCATCAACGCACAGTGATCTTCTGAGATGGACGCCCTCTCAAACAGATTCTTCAGTTCTCCCTGCCGGATACTAGCGGGTGCCGAACTCTCTGGCCCCTCCGGACTCGGGGATACCCTCCGTGACGATACTTCAGGCTCGCCTGCCTTATCTGACGGTGCAGCAGACGGAGGCGTTTCGCTCTCCATCATCTCCGGAAGAAGGTCCCCCGAAGATGAACTCATCTGAGAAGGCTGCAGATTCGAACTACAAGATAAATATTTCGGTTACCCACAGAAGCACAAATGGAGGTATTTCCTTGCTAATTAACTCCCCCTTTTTTCATACTCACGGCTCGCTGGAGGGCTGATCCTTTGGCGATGATTGTGCGTCCGGATTTTCCCCGGACGCCGAAGATCTCTTTCCCCGCTTAGGGGCTTTGGCCTCCGGATCTTCGGAGGCGGTCCTCTTCTCCCCCTGGAAGGAGGAGTTTTTGATTCCCCTCTCTTCAGACGCCCCTCTGGGCGAAATAATAGCTCCTCTGTTTTCCCCATCGCCCCCTTCCATGGGCGCGACCTCCAACATTCTGACCAGCACGGGCTCCAGTGCGGTCTCTGGGAGGGGGGCCGGACACCTTATCAGCCTCGATTTTGCTACCCACTCCTGTGAAGAGTAATGGGTCAGGAGGCGAACTCTAGAAAAGAAGATAAACAGAGCGTCCGGACTCTGAGCTATTTACCTGAGTATCCGGGCGATTGCGGCTTAGGCCTGCGTCCTCGGCCAACTCCGGGCACGCTACCTGCGGTCCGAAGAACAACTTGTACATCTCCACGGGTGACGCACCCATGAAGTGTTGGAGAATCCGAGGTCCCTCCGGGTTGAATTCCCATAGACGGAGAGGACGACGTTTGCAGGGCAGAAGATGCCTGATTAGCATAACCTGCATCACTATAATCAGATTGATCTCCCTCGCCTGGAGATCTCGAATCCGGCCCTGCAGTAAGGGCACGTCTTCGGACGGCCCCCAATTGAGCCCTTGGTTGACCCATGACATCAGTCGGCATGGAGGTCCTGGGCAGAATGAAGGCAGCAGCTTTTGCTTGCTACCCTTCGGAGCGGTGATGTAGAACCACTCCTGTTGCCACAGTCCGAGCTCCTCTTGGAAGGAACCCTCGGGCCACGGGGCGTTGGCCTTTTTTGCTTATGGCCGCCCCGCCGCACTCCGCTTGACGCCCCCCGATCATCTTCGGCTCCACATTGAAGGTCTTCAGCCACAGGCCGAAGTGGGGAGTGACACGGAGGAAGGCTTCGCAGATGATAATAAATGCGGAGATATGGAGGATGGACTCCGGAGCCAAGTCGTGAAAGTCCAGCCCGTAGTAGAACATGAGCCCTCTCACGAAGGGGTCCGTCGGGAAGCCTAAGCCCCGACGGAGGTGGGATACGAAGACAACAAACTCACCGGGCTCGGGGGCGGGCACGGCCTGCCCTTGGGCGGGCAACCTGTGCGAAACCTCGTAGGCCAGGTACTTGGCCTCACGTAACTTTAATATGTCCTCCTCCGTGACGGAGGAGGGCACCCACCGGCCCTGGAGGTCGGAGCCGGACATGACTGAGAATCCGAAGCGCTCGAATCTGAGGCTCTGGGTGTTGGAACTGGGAGCGAGGAGGAGATTCGATGCGAGATTGAAAGAACAAGAACAAGCCTTGGTCCTCTTATAAAGGGGAGAAATACCAAGAGCCGTCTCCATGACCGTTTGGGATTCACCTTCGATAGAGGAGGCGTGGCGACGGGAACGGTTGGGTTACCCACGCACGTATTGATGAGAATCCCGGAATAAGGGGAACACGATCTCTGCTTCGACAAGACGTGCCAAGGAAACCGCCTCGCTAAACGTGCTGAGGTGGTATAGTAAGAAACGATTCAAGTAAAAGCCTGGTAGCAGTGTGATGTCACGCCGCATAATACGTCAGCAGATTGAACTAGTGTACATTTTATTCCCTCTACGGTGGAATGTGGAATTTATTTTGCAGAGCCGGACACTATCCTGGTGTTCATGATCTTCTCTGGATTATTCAAGGGAGGAACCCGCCTTGCAATGCCGAACATTATGCGCGCTGGACTTATCGTCATTGAAGCCTGGTTCAGGGGCTACTGAGGGAGTCCTGGACTAGGGGATGTCCAGACAGCCGGACTATCATCATCCGCCGGACTCCAAGACTACGAGATACAAGATTGAAGACTCCGTCCCGTGTCCGGATGGGACTTTCCTTGGCGTGGAAGGCAAGCTTGGCAATACGGATATGTAGATCTCCTACCATTGTAACCGACTCTGTGTAACCCTAGTCTCCTCCGGTGTCTATATAAACCGGAGGGCTTTAGTCCGTAGGACAACATACATTACAACAATCATACCATAGGCTAGCTTCTAGGGTTTAGCCTTCTTGATCTCGTGGTAGATCCACTCTTGTACTACCCATATCATCAATATTAATCAAGCAGGACGTAGGGTTTTACCTCCATCGAGAGGGCCCGAACCTGGGTAAAAACATCGTGTTCCTCGTCTCCTGTTACCATCCGCCTAGACGCATAGTTCGGGACCCCCTACCGGAGATCCGCCGGTTTTGACACCGACACCTGGTCTCCATGCATGCCCCGGTTTTTATATAACCTTGAGGGTATTTGGACACACTCCGGACTGTTGGGTCCCGAGGTTGAAGCGAAAAGGTCCGCAAAGACAAACGATCTACAATCCGGCTAGAAGGCATTTTACATGTCATTTTAAATTACATCGTCAAATTGACTGATTGTACTCCTCCTCAATCCCATCTAACAGGCTGTCTAATATACAGTCCCGTTTGGAATAGTTAGCGGCCAACTCTACTTGGCCGTACATTAAGCTCACAGGGATCTCCTTCCCATCGGGCCGCACAGGTCCGACCTCGGCCATGTGGTTCGGATCCGCCTTTGTGTACCGCGTCTTCACCATGGCCCATGCCTCCCTGGCGCCTTGACGGCAGGCCAATATCTTCCACAAACGGAAGCGCTGTCGTGCTCCCTGAAGCTTCTCCGCAAGCCCTCCAAGACCCTCGGGTAGGGAGACGGACGGCCATAAGGCCTGGACGACGGCGCTCATCACCTGCCGAACACGTTCGTGCAGTTGCACCAGCTCGGGAAGTTGGTCACCCGTTGAACCGGGCATTTCCTCCGCAGGGCGACCTGTGAGCACACCTACAGACACACTTCTGTCAATCGACTTCCTCGCCGAACTCTTCTTTTCAAAAGAGTTTGCTCAAGCACTTACTGGAGATGCCGCGACGAAGCCGCCGATTCTCCTTTACGGAGTCAGATAGCTGGACCCGAACATCTTTTAGTTCTTCTCCCAGTTGGGTGTTGGCATCTTGGAGTTTGTTCCTCTCCTTCTGCACCCTCATAAGCACCTTCTCGCCAGCCTTCAGCTGGCGTAGCAGATGTTGCTTGTCCGGATCTAGTCCGGCGCCCTCTGCAATATTATTGTCAGATTTACACACACGCCGCACTTCATAAACTACTTGTCTTTTCGAAAGTATATATTACCAGAGGGGGTCTCCGTGGCTCCCCCGACGGCGGATAGTGCGGCCTCAAGTTGGGCCTTGCACCCTTCAAGCTCCTGAGACAGCTGGGTATTCTTCTCCGTAAGATCCTGCATAACAAATGATCCTTAAATCAGTTATTTTAACTATTTAAAGTCTCGGGGGCTACTGGCATATATAACTATTAAAATTCCTTACCAGTATGTCCTTCACATACTGCTCCGTGGCTCTGGTTAAACCATCTTGAGCGGCACAAAGGTGCGCGTCTCCCGCATTAAAGGCATTCAACGCCTCCGGGGAGAAACACGCGTCACGAAGAACTGTCCGGCGGCACCTGTGATTCATGGCGCTCTCCACCTCAGACCTGGTGGCGGACTGCCTGTTGGCATCCTCCATTGGAGGAGCATCCGACTCGCGCCTCGCTCTCGCCTCCACCTCTGGACCAGGTGCTGGAGCCTGGCTGGCGGAGGTTTGGTTGGCAACCTCTCCGGACATAGTCCGGCGAGCGTTCTTTCTCCTAGAAAAATCAGGAGCATTAATGCACCTCCCAGGAATCTTTCCGTTAAATACGGTGGTGCTCCATACCATTGCGGCGACGTTTCGACTCGCGCCACACTCCTTTTCCGCCTGCTGGGCCGAACTGACCCTTGTTGGTCAGCCGCCGCGGGTCCGGCTTCCCGCCCCAAAGGTACCTCCTGCAGGACACCATTGGCGTACAGTGTTCAGAAATAAGCATGGATGAGTAATAATGACGAAACCTCGGTCGCAGTTACCTGGGAAGCCGGAGTTAAACCGGGGTAGTCGGCCGTAATGGCGACTAAGGCATTGTCCGACTAAGTTGGTGGAACACCCCGTCGATCAGCTCCACCTCTATATCCGGATCCTCCTCGGAGGCCGGATCAATGGTTCGTCCCGGATCCTCGGGTTGTGGAGCCGGGCTGTGTATGCCCTCCACATCCTGGCGCAGTTCCTGCGTCGAAATCATAAAATAAGACACTTAACTTTGAAAGCACGGATCAGATAGATAAACGTCCGCTTACCCAGCTCCGAGGATTATTTATGGAGAATCCGTTCAATGGACTCGTTTGGAGGAAGTCCTCCTTCTCCCCCTTGTACAAGCCGGACAGGATCTTCACCAGATCGGCGGCCGATCCTGGCCCCTTGCGGCCATGACGGGTGGCGTCATTCTCCCCGTTGAAATCCCACATGGGGTGGCCCCTATATTGGATTGGCTGCACCCCTCGCATAATGCACGTGGCCATAACTCCAATCATGGTCAATCCAGAATGAGCCAGCAACCTTATCCGGCCCATCAAATAATGGATGCTCCTGTCATCTTCCCGTTGAGGGCTCCGTGGGCGCCAACTCAGGCGTTTTTTCAGATGAGCGTTGCTGAACTCCGAGAGGCCGATCCGAACTGGGTCCGGCAGTGGAGCGTCTTCCAGGTAAAACCATTCCGAAGGCCAGTCTTCGGGCGCCTTCTTCGGGGTTCCGGATAGATATCCGGTCCCGGTGATGCGACATATTTCGGCTCCGCCCACTTGATATATCGACCCCTCGTGAGAACGGGGTACGAGGCAAAACAATCTCTTCCACAACGCGAAATGGGGCTCGATGCCCAAGAACAGCTCGCAAAGAGCTACGAAACCCGCAATGTGCAGAATGGAGGCAGGCGTAAGGTGATGAAGCTGGAGTCCATAGAACTCCAGAAGCCCCCGGAGAAACGGATGTATGGGAAATCCAAACCCCCTTATTAAATAAGGGACGAAGCACACCCGCTCTCCTTTGGAGGGACTGGGGGTGTTCTCCACCTGCTTTCTACCTTTGAAGGTGGCCAACCCGGCTCGAACAGGGACCATAAAGGCCGGAGGGAGGTATCCCTCCGCTTGGAGCGTCACCAGCTCGCCGTGCGGGACTGAACATCTCCTCCAATCTCCTGGCTGAGGGCTGGGAGCACGAGAAGAGGAGCCCCGTCGACGGTCCATGGTGGAGTGGATTTTTGTCAGAAGCGCTCCGATGAGTACTCGCGGAAGGAGGATGGTGTGATTTGGATCTAGATTCTTGCCTCTCTTATAGGCAGCTTATTCGCGTAGCTTGGGGGTAAAACGTAAAAATACCCTGGCCTTTCGCATTCGTACACCACGTGGAAGAGGGCCATTATTGGGCGTGGAAGCCAAGGAGCGCAAAACTTACAAGGAAGCCGGACACTATTCGGCAAGCACATGGAATTTGGAGGAGAACCTGCCTTGCAACACCGAAGACAATATACGCGTCGGACTCATCATCATTGAAGCCTGGTTCGGGGGCTACTGAGGGAGTCCTGGACTAGGGGGTGTCCGGGTAGCCGAACTATCATCATCGGCCGGCCTCCAAGACTATGAAGATACAAGATTGAAGACTTCGCCCCGTGTCCGGATGGGACTTTCCTTGGCGTGGAAGTCAAGCTTGGCGATATGGATATGTAGATCTCCTACCATTGTAATCGACTCTGTGTAACCCTAGCCCTCTCGGGTGTCTATATAAACCGGAGGGTTTTAGTCCGTAGGACACAACAACAACAACAATCATACCATAGGCTAGCTTCTAGGGTTTAGCCTCCTTGATCTCGTGGTAGATCCACTCTTGTACTACCCATATCATCAATATCAATCAAGCAGGAGTAGGGTTTTACCTCCATCGAGAGGGCCCGAACCTGGGTAAAAACATCGTGTCCCTTGTCTCCTGTTACCATCCGCCTA
>NC_057804.1:517772069-517785624 GCF_018294505.1 Triticum aestivum
AAACTCCATGAGTCTTGAGGATTTTCGGAATGTTGGAATCAGTGGTGTTTTGTTTTTGATGATATTATCCGATGGAGGTGACAGGGAGAGAAGATGCTAGCTCAATGGTGCTGGCCGTGAAGGATTTTGGCGCATCCAAGGTCAGACTAATCTAATTACACCCCCACCCCCCGCTCGTACTATCTATTGATTGTTGTGAGCATATGCCCAAGCTGGAATCAACTTCTTTATGCCTTGATTTTATTTGCCGGTGGATCAACTCAATTTGACACCATCTGTTTCATGTCAAATGCAGGATATAACCAACATAAACACAATGCTTACAAGGAGATATCGACTCATTTGATTGCTATATTGGCTTTGGTCACCCTTGTGGGGCTCCTTATCTTTGAAGCAAGGTTCGGATGCTCTTTGGACGCAGGAAGACGAACATGATAGAAAAAGAAAGGGATCAACCTTGCCATGACCCCATATTTCTGTAGGCTAATATCCCTTATTTGCACTATCCTACACCGAATACTTATAGGTACGGAGATTGGCTTGCGCATCTATTTACAATTTAGGCTGGTGTGGTGGCCAAGGTCAATAAGACATTGCGTGGCACCACGTCAATTGCCTCTGTTTTGATGGTGTTAGTTTGTGTTTAGTTTCAGTTGCAAAATTCATTCAATTGTTCAAGCATTGGAAAGTCAAGTTGATATGAACTGATCAACCGGAATACATAAAGCAGTATATTTGTGCTACACTACTATTGCAGTTCAGAATCATTTTTTTTAGTTTATAACAACAGTTCCCTTCAAATTATAGACTATCCATCCCCTGTTGTTCGCCGAGGCTATCTTAGATGCTGCCTCTTACCTAATTTTAAGGGAACTGTTGTTTTGTTATTATGCTACGCGTGTGCATGAGCTTTCCTGAATTAGTTATTAAATTAAATATATTTCTGTCAAAGACAATGAGATTTTTTCTACTGATGGGAGATGATGTAGTTCTTTTTGTAATATGATCAGTTCTTATTGTGATTACAGAGAAAAGAAATTTGTAGCCATATTTTGTGTTGCACCTTTCCTGACTATTCAGAATACCGTTGTTGTTGATGACAGGGTTATGTGCCTTTGCCATGCAGCACATGTCAATGGCAGTTCAGGAAGAGATGACATCACAAGTGAGCTCAATTGATAAGCCCACTAGCAGAAAAATGTGGTTTGAGGTGATTTTCTTGTTTTATCTAAATAGTGAATATTCTTATTATGTTCTGGCTCTAGAAAGAACTAAGCATAACATACTGAATCTGGAGCTTTATTTCAACTACATTTATATCATTGAAAATCTTGAATATACTTTTGCTTTGATGGCCTGTCACTAATCAGGACATAGGTTACTCCCTCCTTCCCGTGCATTGGCCATCTGTGTGTGCCTAGGTCGCGATGCAGCTCCTTAGTTGCCTAATGCACCGACAGAGGGAGTACAAACCTTCAAATAGACTGATTTAGTTTGGCTGATTGTTTATTCTTATTCATTGTGGAATAGGATAGCCATATGTATTTATTTTGCCCTCCATCTTTTTAATTCTACATAAAAGTACATCATTTTGTTATTTATTTACTAATAATACAATCTCCATTACTTATCTTCTTTTAATATGAAATAAATCATCAACATCATACCTTTATTAATTTTCCATATTGTTCAGTCATCTATTTGGAGTAATTTTATAATCAAAGCATTGGACTATTGAGCAAATTGTAATGTCATTTTAATCTTATTATTTTTTCTCAAATGCTTTTATTAAATTTTATGCATAGCCGTTGGTTATAGTGTATAGTACAACCACCTTTAGGATTATTGGTGTTGGAGTAGTGACTATATTGCTTCACGGTTTCATTCCCTTTTCTCTTTTGAACTTGTACCTATGCCACAGCCTGCTCCAACCCCTCCTCTGATGTGGTGTGGTGGGAGGAGGAAGAAGAGCATGCATGCTCTCTGTCTACATCCAGCATCCACACGGCTAGATCGACGGGTCTAAACTATGGGTGAGCTCCTCCACTACCTGATAAATTCCTTTTCTGCTCTATCTTTTTTCCTTCCAATTCATGTAAATTGAAACTTTGAAATCAACCAGTATCTAATGCCTATAATCCATGGAAATAAGTGGTCTTCAAATGTGAAACTCAAGCCGGCAATTGGATACCAATTTGCCTACTTATTTATACCTTCAAATATTGGTCAAAGACTAATTAAGTCACTGTTTCTTAATTTCTCTATTCCTTATTTATACCTCCAAACAGTACAGAATGTGAGGAGTTGACCTATAAATGTTTGCTTATGATTAATGGATCACCAAAAATATGGAGGATTTATTCATTTGCATTTTCATGTTTCTCCAACTGTATGTACCATTGCGGAGAAGAGGCAAAGTAATAGACATTTTAATTTTGATTTATATAGATAATTGGTTAATTTGTGGGTACCATTCTATCTCAGATGTAGTACATTGTGTGTATGAATCATGGTGAATGTCAAGCCTACTTAGGTCATACCCAAGTAAGGTCAGTATAGATGTATAGTGCTTATAAAATGTGGTGCTCTAATATAACTTTGTTCCTCAGTTAGGAATTATGTTTTTCTATAGTTAAAATGCATGTGTGTTGCTGTGATGTATATAAGTGACAGGGAACAAAAAAGAATGGAAGAAGGCCCTTTTGTTTCTGTTTGATAATTACTCATCCATCCTGATGCTTGAGCATTTTCTATCCTCCCCTGTTTTATTCTTTTGGTGCTACTTGGATGTTTCTAAGGTCTGTTTTTTGTTTTATTTCAGAATACAGAAAGAATAAGTTACTAGCATTGTGCAAGTAAACCTACTGCGATTGTGACTGCAAAAAAAAATCATCACATGCTGTGAGCTTAAATAAAAGGAGCTAAACTGTTGTGTCATGTTCAGAATTGATACTAGAAAAAATAATCTAAACTGCACATTCTGAAACTATCTAGACTCCTGCCTTTGGGGAATTAGGTTGCTAAGCATTACTTTGTAAATAAATGACATGCTAACTTGTTGGTTCAGTTTAGAGCTATAGGCAGGGGCTTGCTGTAGGGGGGATATCATTGTGGCAGTTGAAAACCAAAGCCTTTATTCATGAGTGTATGATCTGGACTTCACTTTTCTGAAAGTATGTTACGATCCTGCTCTTGGAATAAATGGCATGCTAAAACGTTGGTTGTTGTGGTGCATTGCAAGGTCCAATCTTAGTTTTAAACAATTCGCATACTAACAGATATGTATTGGAATTTTAATTTGCATCTCTGCAGCGACTTGACAATTCTTCGTCTTTTATGACAGGGATCCGCGGCACAGTAGGAGAGGTGACGCCGGCCGGCAGCGCCTCACCGCCAGCTATTGTTTGGCGTCGGCAAGGAGAAGGGCGCTTAGGATCTGCTTCGCTGTGCATGGCTGTTGAAGTTCAGCATCGCCATGATGTGTATGTTTTCTCTATTTTCCTCATATTGCCCTATTCCCAATTTTACAAACTGCTATCTGACGCACAATGGCCACGCCACGCACTGGTGAGATTCAAGGTGCAGTCGAGCAAGAGTCAGTTCGAGGTGAGGTGTCTCACGTCTATCTCCTGCTGCTCACCAGCAAGGCTCGCTGACGAGCGGCCAGATCCACACGAGGTGGATGTCACACACACGGCCCTCTCCCCTCCATCCTTTCTCTTTCCTACAACTATTATGTCTTTGTACCTTGTTATATTGCTCTTTCATCCATGGTGATAAAGATGTTAACTCAGTTTGATAATGGAGTCACAGATTTGTATATGATAATTCTTGGAATTCAAATTGTAACATCCATACTAATTTGTTGCTTTGTCTCAACCAATAATTCAATGTAAACCTATTAACATGAATTTTATGGGTATAGATTGTCTCCTCCTATGCCAATTGATTTTCTCCAGATTAGTTGCACCATAATTTCAAGAAGGTTACAAACCTAGCAATGAATGAGACTATCATTATGATTGAAGATAGCTGACTGTGACAATTGTTTCTTTTGAAGTTTCACTGTTTATGGAGGTGACAATGCTAGATATATACATCTGTATCATGGCACTTCTCCAGCAAACAAAAGCTTGGTAGCCATCTACTTTCAGAGAGTTTGAAAACGTACTATCACGCTAACTCACTTATCCAGATTAATGGTAAGTGTGTGTTTTCTTGTATACCAATCTACAGAACTACAATTGAGATCTCTACCTCCTATATTTCCCTTTTGTCATTTTTTCTGGCTTTTATGCTACTACTCAAAATGTTTGACTATTCAATTATAAACGTCATGCATCAGTGCTTACTTTCTTACTCCCTTTAGACATGATTTCCCTGTCCAAACATTCAGCTGAACCGACACTAGCAATATTGATCAGCTGAACTTGCAGAAGGGGAGAGGTACTAAAGGAACATCTTACGTATTTTTGGTCTCATATTCTTTGAGTACATAACTATCCATTTATTAAAAACTATATTTGATGGACAAATTGAACGGCACAATTTAAGGATGATAAAAATAATAATTTTAACAAGTGGAAGTAATGTATGGTACCGTGTAAAAATGAAAGGTATAGTTTTCCCACTCCTCCAAGATGAGTTCAGTGCCTGTGTTTAAACCATGGATGTAGAGATGGTCAGGTCAAATGAAATGTATGAATACTACTACAATTGTTGAACATTTGATGAAATCAGAAGTTAAGTAGGTTACATATATGTAAGTTAGTCTTGTGGCTGATGCTTTCACCATGATAAATACAACCCCGAACGCATATGCCAACCAATGTTTAAGCGACTCAAAGACTATAACTAATGCTAAATACCGATGCCTGCTACTTAGGGGCACTATCTAGCATGGTTCAAAAGAGAGGTAATTGTACCTGAAGCAGTGGACACAACCATTCCTTGCATTTGTAAGAGTTGTGCAGTAGTATAATAACCGTCTTTCTTTGAGGAGCAGTGTCGTTAAGTTTCAGTAGAAGTACAGGTACACGTTCCTGTTCAGCTGACTAATGGAAAAAAAGTGATAACAGATTCTGTTATTCAGGGAGCAAGAGCCAAAATTTCTTCAACTAGCTTCTCCTAAGTTGCCCACCTCTTTCCTCGGGCATGACTCAATGGCTTGGAAAGAGCAGCAGAATCAACACAATCACCTTGATCTGGAAGGTGGAATTTGTTTGCTCAGATCGAAGGAGGATCCTGGCCTCTCCGAGCCCCGGAGGCCCGTTGCCTTGGTAAAATAGCTCCTTTACCAGACTCCCTTGCTCCATGGCCAGAGGCACCGGGACTGCGTGACGACGAGCAGATTCGAAGCAAGCCATTATTCAACTCGGGATGCAAACTCGCGGCGCGAGGGAGAGAAAGTGAGGGGTATGTGGTTGGCTGACCTCGGTGTTTCCGGCGGACCTACTGGTACTTCGACCAGATGTATCCAGCGGCAGCAGTTGGGGCTCCGGTGGAGTCGGGGCGGCGGCAGGTGACTGGACCGCGCGTGGTGGAGAACTGGAGGAGAGGGAACCGAGCCCCACACTCACGAGCCGTTTCTTGGAGCGACTGCTCACATGCGGCACGCGGCCGGCAGCCGGCAGCGGAGGTACACGCGTGGCTGAAGCGCTATGGGGGCCACAAGGCAGGCGGTTCCTTTTTTATTGATTTGTCATGCGTGCATGCCTTCCTGATTGCTTGTTGTTGCCGACACATTAAGTGATCACATGTCTGTAATCCATTGTCGTTCTTTCTGAGAGACAGTGGGAATACAAATACTGAGATTTGCTTCCCATTTTCCTTTAATCGTGGCCGTGAAAATGCAGAGTAGTCCAAGGAGGCGTCAACCGCGTGGGCTCCCCCCTACATGCCCCCCTGACCCGGCCGTCGTGTGTCCTCCTTCATTACACCCGATTTGTTGAATGCTTGATGCGATGGAGGTTGCGGCACGGCGGCCGACGGGAGCATGCAAGTGGGTGATGGTCGTAGCACGGCGATGTCGCACGGTCGCTCGGTGTGCAGTAGGGCCCGGTGGTGCCGGACTGCCGGTGCGGCACACATCTGTAGCGGAGCGTGGAAGTTTGGTTGGTGTGCGCAGCAAGCATGACACTGGCACAACTGCGGCACACCGCTTGACCTTTTGTCGCCGTGTGTATCTTTTTGTGTGCGTATTCGACGTACATTTTTTGGCAGATTATACGATCTTGCTCACCTACAAAATTACCTAGCTTGCTTATACGTGAGTTCAGTAATGACCAGAGAATCGATCAAGCCTCCTCTATCTATTAAAATATCTCTCTATATATATTGAACACATAGAGTTGGTGGTTAGCGCCCTATCCAGCTTGGGTCGATGTTCGAGAATCAGAATCAACTCTAAGATGAGCTCCTCGAATAGTCTCTCTCTCTGGGCAATGATGATGCCGAGGCCAGTGTGACTATTTTCCAGCAGAGCAGTCTTCAACATTTGCGGCAACCATTTTTTATAGTAGCTTGTGTGATTTCTCTACTGTTTAGACACAAATTTGCTCTGTGTAATGCACCCAGGGTTGTGGATAAGGATTTTCTGATTTTCTGGGTGTTTCTCATTTGAACATGAATTCAAAATGTTCCATTTTGCATCCAAGTAAAACTATTGGTTCACATCGATTCTATCTATCATTTACCAAACCGCTCATTGTTCTTAATGCTGATGGGGAGGCACACATGGAGGAAGGTCAAGCATATGGTTTCACCTTTAAATGCACTTCCAAGGGACTGCGCCTAATCGTATACTCAATATAATCAAGTTGCAAGAGCTCCTTATTATATAACTTAGCATTAGTATACATGCCTACCAAGACTTCTATGTTTATCATGTTTTTGAATCTTATGTAATCACCTAAGACCATCCTGTGCGTTTAATTGTCCGTCATTTGCTGCTTAGACTGTTGTGTGGTGCGCTTCTGAACCAATATATGCTTTTGCCTTCAAGTGCACGTCCAAGGGCCTCTGCATAATTGTTTATCAGTATCACTTGCTTGCTGCATGCAGTATCATGAGCTGTGCTTTGGCAGCAGCGATACTTATTAAAAATCCTCCTTTGTCTACTGCATGTTCTCTGCTCATTGCAACTATGCAAGCTCTACTTTTTAAAATTCTTAGTATAAAGATGCTTATCAAGAATATTTGCTTAAATAAGTTCAGATGTATGCCAACTGAAAAAAGGCTCTTATATATGTTTCAATTTGTATCTACATATTTTAATGCACATTCTTAAAATACATGGCTTGCGTTTGGCCTGGCCATGGGCGCAACGGGTCATCTAGTGTAAAAAAGACCAACTAGTAAAACTCCTTCAGTGCAGTGACTGAGAGACACAATGTTCCTTTTCATAAATATATGAAAAGACTGGGAGGCACAATGTTTTGATTGTGTACTGCATATTCAGCAATTAGATAGATGTCTTCATATGCATTACATTACCCGACTGGACTAAAATCACTGATCAGAGTTCACAGAGGTTTTGAAACAGAAGGGCCCGACTCTCGAGTCTCAGAATTCGACCAGTGGGTTACTTGAGTTCATAGATGCTTGAGATTTCGATGGTCAGTCAGATATGAATCATTATCCCTTGCTTAGAGATAGAAAAGGTACTAAAGACAGAGCATACTAAAAGTGAGACACAATGCTATGATTGCTCAAACCATAATCATCATTAATCAAATGTGTCACTACTGGCACAGAAAATTCAAATATAAGCATGATCAGGGTTCAGAACATACTACTGCCATTAGAAGGAAGGGTGGATTGCACATAATTTGGGCCTTGTTCCACACCTTCAGTCTGAGATTATGCTAGAGAATTACAAAATATGCATCGATCTGAAAGGCTTGGTGACAGATATTCCGGTGAAATCTTGATCATTGCCACGACAAGGTGAAGATAATTCTTGTTCACAGATACAAACGGGAGTAATTAACGAACACACTAAAAAAAAGGGTAACCAGCAGCTACTGAAAGAACAATAACAGCACAGGCACGCCAACAACCTACAGGCAACTCATCCCAAGCAGAGGCCAACGCCGCACACGAACTCTAGATGTAAACGAATTTTATCTCGAAGCATAAACGAAACGAATGTCCTCGTCCGGGGCTCAGGCCTCGGAGGTCTCCTCCTTGACGGCGGGCGCCTCCTCCGAGGGAGGCTCGGCCTTGGCGGCGGCGGAGCGGGACTTGACGAAGTCGAGGAGGCGGCGGCTGACCTCCTTGGAGTAGAGCTGCAGCGCCTCGATGCCCTCCTCGACGGAGGCGGCGGCCCCGCCGGTGACGGCGGCGGCGTCGAAGGCCTCGGCCTCGATGGCGCGCGCGGCGGGCTCGGCGTCGGCGGCCGGCACGGCGCCGTAGCGCTTGCAGAGGAGGGTGTCGCCGGCCAGGGTGTCCACCAGGCGCCGCACCACGGCGTCCCGCGTCCGCTGCGTCGGCGGCCAGATGCTGAAGGAGAACGGGGCGGCCTCCTCGGCGGCGGCGGCCTTGGGGAGCTCGTCGGGGCCCATGGTGCGCGGCGGAGGGGGGCGGACTCAAAACCCTAGGCTGGCTGGCAGGTAGAGGGTGGGTAGGCCGGCCGTTCGATCCGTTCGCGGCGGTGGGGATTTAAAAGCGGTGGCGATGGAGATGGGGTGCGGTGCGGTGGTGCGTCGTTGTAATTGGGGGTTTGTTCGGGGGGTTGCCGTGGCTTCAAGAAAGGGGAGAGGCCTCTCGCGGCCGCGTGCCACGGAAAGGGAGCGAGGAGATTGTTCTCTTCTGCTTCTGGCGTCGGTTGGTGGCCTTTTTAATGGTGGGTTTGTTGTTGGCCCGTGTGCTGCTTCCTCTCTGTTTTCGTTGGAGGTTTGAATTTCGCAACGTTCGAATCGGGCCGGGAATGGTAGGAAATCTGGGTGGATCGGGATAAGATCGTGGGATGATGAGATATGATCGGGGAGCATTTATAGCCTTGAAGATACGGTATTTTTGAATCGGTTCAATTCCTTCCAATGATAGTATCAGTGTGATCCTCAATAAAAAAAAACACTGATAGTAGCAGTGCCACCCTCGGACGCGGACTTATGGCTCTCGGGTACCCGCGCACCCTATATGCGGAAAAAAATTTAGTAATTCAAAAAAAGTTTAAAAAATTCCAAATCTCTTTTGGAATCAAACATGATCAGGTATTCTATTCGTCTGAAAAGGTGGGACAAGAAAATGATTCATATTGACTTCACGGCAAAAAAGACAAGTTTATGACGACAATATAGCATGTATAGTACCTGTATATAGCGTTTTTCGCCGAATCTTCGATCCAGGATGCAACGGAAGTCATTCTGTGATGCATCTTTTTGTACGACTACAATACTTGATCATGTTTATTACCAAAAAAGATTTGGAATTTTTTGGACTTTTTTTGAATTACTAATTTTTTTTTCGCATATAGGGTGCGCTGGTAGCCAGGTTCTCCTTCATATTTTCCTGCCACTCTCGGCCTCTTGCCAATTGCCACACACCTTGTCTCAGTAGCTGGGCCTGGCCGTAACTGGTTGGGCTACTCGTAGTGTCACACATTTTCGACGTGCGCGCGGCCCAGTTGCCTCTGTGCCGGTGTGCCCCTGTCGTCTGCCTATGGACGAAATCAATTCACGGAATGAACTGACCGTGAAACTATTTCACAGCTCTAACCTTTTTGTGTAGCGCCCGCCACGACGGCGCCACACCCTACGGTGCAGCGCCTAGCCCGGGGGCGTTGCACTCTAGTCCACCGTGGCAGCCCCTAGGCCCGCACCCAGCAGTGCAACGCCTCCGAGCTAGGCGCCACACATGTAATGTGCAGCGCCCGGCTCGTGGGCGTTGCACATTGACTTAGATGCAGGCGCCGTGCGCTAGGCCTCCCCCACCACCCCATTCTTCAGCAGTTACAGAAACAGAGTTGCGGCGGCTGGCTCCTCTCCCCCTCTCAATCCCCTCTTCAAAAATCTTCAGATCTGGCGATTTGGCCCATGGATTCTTTCACCAATCCATCCTAGAAGGTACTTTTCTCCGATCCCCTTCTTTCTATCCATAGAATGTATGCTATTTTGGAGATTTGAGGAACCCTTGTTTGAATATTGCATGTATTAGATTTGGGGAACTTTTGTTTGAATCTTGCATGTATTAGATTTGGGGAACCCTTGTTAGATTAGAATGTGGTTTGGATACATAGGTTGACATGTTATTTATATAGTTTGGATACATAGGTTGACATTTTATTTATATGGAAAAGATATTTGTATTGAATCTTGCACGAAGTAGGCTTAGTTTAGTTTATTGAAATCACATTTGTATTGGCAAGAATGGTTTGGATACATATGCTTTGAAATTTGCATGTAGTGGCCGTACTTTAGTTTTTTTATTCAAAAGATAATCGTGTTGAGAAGAAAACTTTTTTGCAAATTGCTAGGATGGTTTGGCTTCTCAATGATCATTGGGATCTACAACACCGGTCGTACGCTATGTCGGTGAAGCAGCAGGTAATAATGAAAGTTGCCGGTGTTATGAATTTCATGATTTTTTTTCAAACACATACCCCCCATATGTAATGATTTGTTTGTTTGCTTGTAGGAGCTTGCACCTCTGAAGCTTCCGGCTCACGGGGTCAACCTTGGGTGGATGCGCTATGATGAGCGGTACACGCGGTATGTTAGGGAGACAGGACTTCTCCCTTTTATTCAGTTGGTCAGCAGGTCGACGCCACCCAACAATGCTCCAGCACTCACCGCGCTTATTGATCATTGGAGGCCGGAGACACACACTTTCCATCTTCGGACCGGGGAGATGACCTTGACGCTCCAGGATATAGCTATGATCACCGGTCTTCCTATCGATGGGAAACCTCTATGTATGAGCACCGATTCTGATGGGTGGCGCGAGCAAATGTTTGCCCTTATCGGTATGGTTCCTCCGGAGCCACGGGAACCAGAAGTAGAAGGCAAGAAGAAGGAAAGAGTCGCAGCCGGTGCTACTTTCATGTGGATTGTATCGAACTTCAGTAATTGTCCTGAGGATGCTAATGAGGACACGGTGAAGACATATGCTCGTGTCTACATGTGGTACGTGATATCCAGGAGTATGTTTGCTGATGGCACAGGCAAGAATGCTCCATGGATGTGGCTCAAGGCGTTGACCGTCTTCGATAGCAAATGGAGTTGGGGTTCGGCGACACTGGCTTACTTGTATAGACAGGTATGAAGTTGTTTCTGTTTCAATTCATTGGTACATTATGAATGCGATCTTGCTTTTAATTCAACCATGTTCTCTTTTATGTGCAGTTGGACGAAGCCTGTTGTAGGCTATCTGGAGGTATTGGTGGTTGTTTGCTCACACTTTCCATATGGAGCTGGGAGCGTTTGCCGGTTGGACGACCGAAGACCGTGAAGTTCGAGGATTGGGACGAGAAAGACGACCCACTACGACGCCCGACTTGGGCTTACAAGTGGGATGTGTTAAATGAGATGACGGATGATCCCTCGGTCATGTACAAGCTGTACAGGAGCGAGATGGACGCGATCACGCCTGAGCAGGTGAATTGACATTGCATAAGTTATTATCATGCTTCCATCGTAAGTCGATATCAATTTTTCATTCTATCCAATTTTGTAGGTTGTATGGGAACCTTATGGAACAGGAGAGAGTTTTGGGAACCCTATAGAGTTCACACTGAATCCGATGTGCACTAGTGATAGGGATCTCTGGCATATGCGGTGTCCACTCATATGCAACTGGGCGGTTGAGCTTCACATGCCACATCGGGTGTACCGTCAGTTTGGTTTGCTCATGCCACACCCGCCGGAGTTTGTGGACACGGATATAGTGCTACACGCGTAAGATATAATCAACCTTGAGCAATTAGCAGCTTCTCGGCGGTTTTGATGATGCTAATATTATGTTTCTAACTTGCAGGTTGGATAGGAAAAAGCAGCGGAAGATCAAGGATTGGGCCAAGCATCACAACAAGTATGTCATACAGTGGGAGCTTGCTTTGGAGCAAGCTAGGGCTGGAAAACGAGCCAAGCTTCGTGAGCACTGCCCGATTGCGTTCAACAACTATCTCACATGGTTTCTAGGCGTCACTCATGTGGAGGTATGCAAGCCGGCGTATGATGATAAGATTTTGGAAGAACCCACCGTCTTTGATGAGGTAGCCCAGCACCAGTACAACGCATTAGTCAGGAAAGGCAACTCCGTGATCCCTGCGGGGCCAATGATGAACTTTGTGGTATGTGCCCTTTTTGCTTTTCAATTCGCAATATTCACATCTTCACTTGCCTAACACGTTAATACCTTTTCTGTTCATAGCGTGCCCAGATCAAGAAAGCAGCTGATGAGACCGACACTATTCTGGAAACAA
Source organism: Triticum aestivum (assembly GCF_018294505.1). Taxonomy (NCBI): domain Eukaryota; kingdom Viridiplantae; phylum Streptophyta; class Magnoliopsida; order Poales; family Poaceae; genus Triticum; species Triticum aestivum. Next base: position 517,784,494 of record NC_057804.1, read on the forward strand.
CCCCGGCTGGCAAAAGCGATGGGGAAGGTGCACTTCGAGCATTCATTAAGGTTCACATCTCCTTCAAACTAGCACTTAACATGTGTTGCTACATTCGATGTCTCATTCACTTGTTCATGTTGCAGCGCCAGGGCCAAAAGTTAAGGCGGCTGTCAAACCTTTTCGGTTGTCGTGACCCCGAGTATGTATCACCAGAACATTCTAGGTCGGCGACACCATCAGATCCAACTTCTAGCCATGATAATCCTTTGGACGATGAGGATGTGGGTGTGGTCACCCAAGATGTGGGTGTGCTCACCCAAGAGGTATGGCCTGAGGTTATATATCCAATTGTTGATGCATTTGCTAACTATATTCTCACAAACGGTCTTTCCATATCTTTTGTGGATGCATAGGTCTCTGATGATATGACCTTGGGGACCTACAAGGTTCGGTCTGCATATGAGTTAAAGCCTAGGAAGGGAATCAACAAATACACACCTGAGGACTTCACCCAAAGAGGCAAAAAGACGGTCGGCACCTCGCGGATGGCTGCTTTGGACGACTATTTGGATGACGATGTGGATGACGATGTGGATGACGTGGAGGAACCGGAGCCAGAGCCAGAGCGGGTTCGTCTTCCTAGGAAAGTGAAGAAGATACCCTCCAAGAGAGGGGGAGGAGCCAGCAAGCGCGGAAGGAAGTAGTCGTCATTCTCTTCTAGTAATGGTAGTAATGGTAGCTATGTTGGTGGTAATGTCGAACTTGTCGTGATGGTCATTCTATGTGTTCAACTCTATGTTGGTGGTAATGTCGAACTTGTTGTGATGGTCACTCTATGTGTTGAACTCTATGTTGGTGGTAATGTTTAACTTAAATCTCTTAGTAATGCTTATTCTGTGATGCAACTATCTGTGATGCAAAACTGGAGCAACAAGGAGCAACAGAATGAAGGCCTCTAGTTTTGGCCAAAAAATTCGCTAAGTTTTTGTGCAGTGCCTAGCCTTGAGGCGTCACACTACACAGTGCAACGCCTAGCACTGAGGCGCTGCACTGTGGAGTGTGACGCCTCCAGGCTAGACGCTGCACAGGTCTGTAGCATGACAGACATTCTGTTGCTCTCTGGATAGCTACAGACCTGTGCAGCGCCTA